>NC_083572.1:75094844-75354844 GCF_027579695.1 Neoarius graeffei
TCTCTTGGCCACCCTGATGCCTCGTGACAGGTTGTCCCTAGGTGTCCTCAGGCCCACCTTGTCCCCAGCTCTGAAGGCGGCGTTCCGAGCCCTCAGGAGCCTGTGGACTTCCCCTGTCAACCATGGCTTCTGATTGGCCCGAATGGAGATGGTTCTGGTGACTGTAACGTCGTCCATGCACTTCCTCATGTAGGCAGTGATGGTCTCCGTGTACTCCTGTAGATCTATGGTGTTGTTGTAGGTGGCCGCCTGTCTGAACATGCTCTAGTCAGTGGTGGAAAAACAGTCCTGGAGTGCCTCTGAGGACCCCTCTGGCCACACAGGTACCTGCTTTGTAGCTGGTTTGGTGACTTTAACCAGCGGCCTGTATGCTGGCATTAGCATAACAGTGGAGTGATCTGAGGCCCCGATGTGGGGGAGGGGTGGGGCTTTGTAGGCGCCTTTATGCATGGTGTAAACATTGTCCAGAGTATTGTTTCCACGTGTTTTTTGTATACTTAGTACTTTTGCACTACTCCTTCGCTGCCTTATCTTTTTCTCTTTATATATTTTGCTGCTGTAACAATGTAAATTTCCCCTTGTGGGATAATAAAAGGTTATCTTATCTTATCTTATCTTATCTTATCTTATCTTATCTTATCTTATCTTATCTTATCTTATCTTATCTTATCTTATCTTATCTTATCTTATCTTATCTTATCTTATCTTACATGGTTCAAATTTCATAAGTCACTGTGAAATCTGTTATCCCAGTTGGTTAAATGTAATTATCTTGGTTAAACATTGTCATTGATCAGTAGTAAATGGACACACGGATGGAACAATGAATCTGTGATTGGAGCTGCGTCTTAAATCATGACCTAACATTAAAAAATTCACTTTTGTGTTAATTTAGAAAAAGGGTTATCAACTGGCAGACCCAACTGAAAAAAAAAATACTCTAGCAGAACCATTGAATGTATATTTTAAAAAAACTGTCCATAGTACAGCTAATACAATTTTTGAAACATGACCCTGCTCAGTGTCTGTAGCAGATCCACTGTTACAACTCATTCATTTACATACATTTATGTAAACTGTTTTGTTCATGGCAGTTCATCAGATATCAGAGTAGCTACAGGCTAGCTAAAAGTCTAGTAATCTTAAGTCATAAATAGAAGAATTTTCCAGATTTTTAGATGTTTTTGTCTAATTAGTGAATTATTTAATCTGCCTGCTTCTAAACAAACATGAAATATGACCACCTTGAACTGCCAAGTCTCATTCGAATGTGTTTGACTGGTATAGTGTTACAGGGAACATTACTGTTTACACACACAGTCATCAATCATGTTATTTTGTTTATCTGGATCATTTTATGAAGATTGGACCCTGAATCCTGAATACCTGATTTGGCTGATTTAATGCATTCTATTTTTCAGTGTAACGTGACTAAACAAACACGAAAGTTTCAAAAGTCTTAGTCTACCATGCCGTCTGTGTCTCTACCCTCCTGTATGGATGTGAGGCCTGGACCCTGTACAGGAGGCAAGTCAAGATGTTGGAAACCTTCCACATCCGATGCCTTCAACGCATCCTTGGCCTCACCTGGGAGGATCGTGTCCCGCACACCAAGATCCTCAGCACTGCGGGATCTTCCAGCATCGAGTCCGTCCTCCTCTGTTACGTCCTTCGATGGACTGGACACATCATTCACATGCACTCCTCTCGACTTCCTTGCCTGGTCTTCTATGGCGAACTCGCTGAAGGCAAACGCCCCCATGGGCGCCCAAAGAAGAGATGAAAGGACCACCTGAAGTCACCCCTGAACGCATGCAGCATCCATCCCAGAGACCTTGAGACACTTGCCTCCAACCGGACCACTTGGAGGAGCACAGTCAAGAATGGAGTCCAGTGCTTTGAGGAGAAGCACACAAGAGACCGGGAGGAAAAGCACACAGCCTGAAGACTCCACCCAACTGCCCCGGCCAGCGTCTTCCTTTGCACCATCTGCCCCCGGATTTGTGGGTCCTGCATTGGTCTCCTTTCTCACATGCAGGCCCATAGAAGGCATCAAGGGGATGGACGTCGGAGAGGAGGAAGATGAAACGTCATCGTCGACGGACTGCCATAAGCAAAGTATTTTTCAGTGTGACCAAACTACACTTATATGTACACAAACAACATCCAGATGAAAAAACAAGTATCAAATTCTGCTTTATGATTAGTGTTTGGCATTCCAAAGTGCTCGAACTCGTGTTCACTCTTTCTCTTCTTTCTGCAACTATCATGCACTAGATTTTGGCTCACTGATGGAAACTTTCGTATTGTTGTTTTTGTAGTTTCCAGAATTGGACTGGATTCTGTCACTTTGGATAAAAGTGTTTGCCAAATTAAATCATATAAGCTACAGATAGCATTCTACAAACAACATTATGATAACTGATGGATCCTAACCTTAAAAGCTGCTTTAAATGTTAGCAACATTTTTTTTAAGTAACAATTCCTTGGAAATTTCACCTCATGGAATAAAAAATAACTAAGCTTTTACTACATGATTTAAGTATTCCCTAAGTGAGTGTGATCCCATCTGTAAAAGTGGTATGTTTAAAAGGCCCAGTTTAGTCAAAGATATGTGGAAAATAAGTGAAAATTATTACCCACCTGTTTGCCTTATATCTCAGAATACTAATTCATGTCCTTGAAATAAAAAATAAATGACAGTAAACTCCATCTATTTTCAGCACATTATCAATTAAACAGTACGAAACAGTATCAATTAGGGCAATTCTGAAAAACTAAATTTTAATATCTCATCTAGTCTTCTGTATCAGTACGTTCTGTTTGTAAGACACATAAACTTAACCATAACAGCCAAGGATTATATTACAGCATTGACTTTACCCACTGTAAATACGTGCATGCATGAATGCATGCACTGATATGTGGTCTTCAGATGAAATTAGAGCACAAAATGAACTCTAATCAAGAGAACATTTGCTTTGCAAAGGGGAAGCAGTTCAGTTTGTTTCCATGCAAAACAATGCACAAACACCATAGCCTGACTTGGATTGTAGACTTGAACTCTTTCTTGTGAACCAACATCATTAGCAAAACTGTTTTTTACTGCTTTAGTTTAACAAGCATATATGCCACCACTGCAATCAGCCTGTTATCTTTGCAAGACCAAGTGAGCATATCCTATATTTAATGACGTGCAAACACTCACAATTTCTGTTTTATATTTCAGTATACAAAAGACCACTCTTATGTATTATAATTTTCCCAGAGCCTAGCTAATTAAAAGCTTCTGATATAAGAGAAACCTGAGCCTCTGTGCAAGGACATATAAAAGATGTTTGGCTCGACATGAACAATTCTTATCACATGACTGGAAAAGCTTGTAAGTTGTTTTTGGCAGGGCATTATAATAGTAGAACTGTAAGTACAGTGCATGCCTAGTGTTTCTCAGAACAGGCTGCAACACAGAGCATTGGATTAGCTCAGGCTCATGGTGTGTCTAGCAGAGTCAAGGAACAGGATAAACAACTGGGTTTCATATTTTAGATGACTTTGATTTTCTGTGCAGTTGCTTGGCTTGATTACAGCTTTAAAAGCTTTGGCCACTGTTCCTCTGAATCGCTGTCAGTACAGCAAACAAACTGCTCTGAAAAGCTGTAAATTCTGTTCCTGCATTTGTACAAGATTGAATGTCTTGTTCTGTGTTTAAACATCAGTGTCTGAGAAATTGGTAATTGGCATGGAATGAGTACTGAGTACTACTGAGAAGACTTCACAGAACATACTGAAGGTGATGTAGAAACATACATCATAAAAACACTGTCTCTGAAAAATATAAGACAAAGTGAAAGCTTTCATGATTAAGTCAAAATTCAAGTGAAAAGGAATATTCACCAGTTAGAATTATGCAAACAATGTATAATACATATAATCTAAGTGGTGTACACCTGCTCCTATTCATTGTTAACAACTTAAGTCTTCAGACTCAACTGTAATATCACAACATACAAATCAAGATCACAACCTGGGAAAGCGATCATGCTAAATGGCATAAATAAGCCTCATTGTGTTGTAAGTAACAGTGTAAAGTTTCCAAGTAAAAATACATTCAAGTAAAAATTCAAGTAATGAACACCTGACAAATTATCAAGCATTATACAACTAACATGCTCATAAGTATCACATATTAATTTCTACTATTTTGCAACATTAACATTCCTTCAAAAATACCTTCACATGAAATGGACAAGCACGACCAAGAAACAATAAATTGTCCCAGGAATCAGCATTCCCCAGTCTTCCTGTCAAAGTCTGTGGAATCTGGTCTGATTCAGATACAGTTTGTGTGTAACATCAGTCCAAACTCCGTCAGGCAGGGGTACTGTGAAAGATATCACACAGTTAGACCTTGTGAGGTGATTAAGAATGTTAAATGTTCTTGCAGTCCATCCAGCAGACAATGGAAACCGCATGATCTGGATCTGAAGAAGAAACCTTTATTTGTCACATGCACACTTCAAGCACAGTGAAATTCATCCTCTGCATTTAACCCATCTGAAGCAATGAACACACACACACACACACACTTAGAGCAGTGGGCAGCCACACCAGAGCACCCAGGGAGCAGGTACCTTGCTCAAGGGCACCTCAGCCCAAGGCTGCCCCATGTCAACCTAACTGCATGTCTTTGGATTGTGGGGGAAACTGGAGCACCCGGAGGAAACCCACGCAAACACAGGGAGAACATGCAAACTCCACACAGAAAGGCCCTCGCCGGGTTCAAACCCGGAACCTTCTTGCTGTGAGGCGACCGTGCTAACCACTACACCACCATGCCGCCAAGCTGGTGATCTGGATAGCCCTAAATGGTGTTCAGAAATGTACAACATGATAATTAATTGTACGTTATAGGGTAGTCACACTAGAGGCAGAATGAGCCAGAATACCGTCGGAATGAAAATTCTTCGTATATTTTGGGATTGTGGCAGCGGGGGCATGGCCAGGCAGCAGTCTGTGAATGGACGGCGGGGTCGGGGAAGGTAAGTGACTCAGTCATTCCACTTGCTGTTAATTAATGTGTGTGTTTGGGTGTTACAGGAAGGGAGCATAAAAGGAGAGAGAGAGCAGAGAAAAGGGGCTCTCTCCCCAACCATAACACGTGAGTGAGTGAGTGAGTGAGTGAGTGAGTGAGTGAGTGAGTGAGTGAGTGAGTGAGTGAGTGAAAGGAAGAGAAAGTGAGCAAAAGAAAGCTGAAAGAGCAAGTTGAAAAGTAAAAATAAAGTGTTTGTGGAAACATCATCTCTCACCTGCCGTGCTTCTGTGCTCCACCCACATCAGGGTCATACTACAGGGATATTTGAAATGCATTCTAAAAATGCATGGACACGAATGCCATGGCAATATTGGGCTTTCAATGATTTCTCTGAACTGTTCTTTTTCTGTAGCTGAATGATTGTATAATCAAAACTTGGTGCAAAAGTTTTAATTTACTTTAGGTTTGCTGAAATCAACACAGGGTCAAAAATACACATACACCCACTTAGATTATTAAATCAGCAGTGCTGAAAACTTGAAAATGTCTTTTAACTTGCCACGGCCAATGTCTCTTAACTTACTGTTAGTGATCATGATGGACGACAGCTGGTAGCTTCTCTGCACCAACATAAAAAGGGTTTATTTTAACAGCATTTAAGCTACTTTTCACCCATCAGTGAATGGGTTCTTGAACCGGTTCTATTCAGGATTCTTTGAACCTTGGTACCTGCTAGTGAACCAGCCCGTGTTTTGACCAGTTTTGAGCAGAACCATTGCAATCAAGGATGTGTCATGAACAGCGGGCATTGCATAATACACAACAGAAGTAAATAGTAGTGGCAAGATGGCAGAATGCATTGATTAACTGTGAGCTTTTGTTCTGTTATTGCAGATATTTGTTTTCATTCCATTTTTTTTTCTGAAGATGTATCCTTTTCTATTGCTTTCTTCATTGCTGTGCTTTACTTTCTCTCCAAACTAATGACACGCCAACTCATGTTGTCATGTTTCACACTGAAAATCAGCTATCTTTTGATTCCAGCTGGGAAACAACTTTTCAGGTTCCAAAACAATTTATTTTTGGTTGAATGCTCTGAATGGTTCAAAAATTGGTGTGCAAACCAGAACCGAACCCTGATGATGGAAAAGGGGTATCACTGAATTGATCAACACACAGTACAATGGGAAAGTCCAAGAAGCTCAGTGCAGATCTGGATCATAGATTTACACAACTCAGGAAAGTCTCTTGGAGCCATCAAGGTGCTTCACAGGTGACACAAAGGTGTCTCCTGCTTACTATATGCAATTCTGCTGTGGTTAAATATGTTGACCAACATGAAGACACTACCATGACGAATATATTGTTCACATGCAAAGGGATGATGTCCAATCTCATAGCACTTCAATCTTATAAACCATTGGCCAATGACTGGCTTTTTCATCTCCCTTAGTCTGTATTAATGCACTTTATTAGCTAACTGGATCTTCTTATATTATTAGATTATATTAGCTAACACTTTTTTATAGTCAGTTATTTGGGAAAACAAAACATGGGATTTGACAGCACACTGAAGCTTTTACCTGCCCAGTGGGTTAGCTAATATATTTATGATTTGTCTACCGTACTTCTGATAGATGGGTCAAACAGAATGTTTTACATTATTTACATATTTAAGCATTAAATAGTATTTCACAATGCTTCTGTAGAAACCTGGCACATATAACATTTGCACTGTCAATCATGATCCTTTATTACATCAGGCAAATGTCAGAGAGTTTAACAGGAAATGTGTGTGTTCAGGACCTACTTCCTACACATCAGCCCATAAGACTGGTACAACCTGAAATATAAGCAACAACCCTTAGCAAAAAGAAGTTTATTCAAGTGTACTATGAGTATACTTATTTTTTACTAAAACTGAGGAAGTATACTTGAAGTTGACTTTTTATAAACTATATTTTATATACTTAAGAATAGTATAGTGAAGTATACTTGGCTTATACTGAAAAGTATAAACAAAAGTCTAAGACTAAGTACATTAATACTAAGACTTACACTTATACTTTAATACTAAAACTTATACTTTAGTATATTTTTTATGTTTTTCTGCCACAAAGTACTAATACTTAGTATATCTTGCTCCAAGTGCATAATAAGGTCAAGTCACTGACTCATGCTTAACATTTAATTTATATATTAATATAATATAATGCTGGAGTTTAAAACTTTACAGTATATAGTATGTGTGCTCAATTACATTATCTTTATGTACCTTAAAATCATACACAAAAACAGAAAAACTTTTGACTTGACTTTATTGATCAATTTCTCCAGTAAGGAAGGACTTGATTTCATAGGTCTTTGTTTTTGAAATGTTTGAAAATATATCAAACTTGTTTTCAACATTCTGTCTTGTGATTTTGTAAATGCATCACACTCTTGTGTGCATACAGTATGAGTAAACTTTAAGAATACTTTAAGGAGTATATTTCCAGTATATAAATAGTAAGCTACAAGTAATATGCCAAGCAAACTTAAAGTATAACAAGTAAACTAGTGAAAAAACCAACGTTTATAACAGTATACTTAAAGTATACAATAATAAACTAAAAATAGGGACTCGAAGTATATAACTAAGGGGTGCCATGACTCAGTCAACTAAGGTGCCATACCATGAATCCGGGTACCTGGGTTTGATTCCAACCCAAGGTCATTTCCCAATCTCTCCCCGTCTCTCTCTCCTGCTCATTTCCTGTCTCTACACTGTCCTGTCCTATAAAGGTGAAAAAAGCCCAAAAAAATCTTTAAAAAAGAATTATACAACTAGTACAATGGCAGTATATCGATAAGTGTACTTGTGGTATACTTTAAGCATACGAGAGGGATATAAGTACATCGATAGTATATAGAGAAGTGTATTTGTTGTATACTTTAAAGTGTACTTATGCAAACTTAAAATGAACTTTAAAGTATACTTTTATAAACTTGAAATGCTCCAATTTAGTCTGAAAAAGTATTAAATTTGTATACTTTCTAGTACACTAAAAGTACATGGTCTGTAGTATACTTGCTATACTTATACTGAAGCATACTTCATAAAATGAACTTTAAGTATACTACTTTTTGCTAAGGGAACAGGAAAGACACACTTGAGACCTAGCACTAATTCAGGGACTGTCTTGTCCGTGAGGCCTAAAAATGATATACGTAGGTAACTGAATAGGTATTTAGTGTAGGCATGGCCATGGGTTTTGATTCCTTGAGTGAGCTAAATGTTTATTAATTACATGACTGTACCAGCAGTATATTTTACCATTACATTAAATCATTCTTTCATATGTCAGAATTAGGATTAGCCTTTAAATGTTTGCAGAGTATACAGGAGCTCAGGTTTTAAGGTTGAAAAGTACTGATCTGAATGTTCTAAGGTCAAATTACAGAACTGCCTGAGAGTCTCTGTTGGGCCCTTGAGCAAGATCCTTAACCCTCATCTGCTCAGCTTTAAGCTATGATTACATACTCTGTTAATTATAAATTGTTTTGGATAAAAAATTTAGCAGTGGCCAGTGAGTCATTTCAAGGAACTGTCAGTGTTTCACAATTCCTGAGAAATCCATGACAGATTACACGACATTTCATTCTGTTTCCAAAAGCAAACAGGCAGCCATGCCTTGGGTGAAGACAAGTATTGAAACAGAGACCTCTACTGGGCAGAAGTAGTACTTCATGTTATATCTACCATTTTTGCCACGTGGTGATTCCAGTCAAAACATCCAATTGTAGTTGGGAAAAGGAAAAGAATGTTCTCATCCACTGAGAAAGCACACACACACACACAAACTGGTACACATGAGCTTACTGACTGACTGGGTTAAACACTATGCTGGGTTATGACAATCACTTACTTTGGGGTTAAATTCTAACCAGTGCTGGATTCTGAATCCTATGATTTTTCGCAATAATCATACTACTGCTACTACTACTACTAATAATAATAATAATAATAATAATAATAATCTCATCTCATTATCTCTAGCCGCTTTATCCTGTTCTACAGGGTCGCAGGCAAGCTGGAGCCTATCCCAGCTGACTACGGGCGAAAGGCGGGGTACACCCTGGACAAGTCGCCAGATCATCACAGGGCTGACATATAGACACAGACAACCATTCACAGTCACATTCACACCTACGGTCAATTTAGAGTCACCAGTTAACCTAACCTGCATGTCTTTGGACTGTGGGGGAAACCGGAGCACCCGGAGGAAACCCACGCGGACACGGGGAGAACATGCAAACGCCGCACAGAAAGGCCCTCGCCGGCCACGGGGCTCGAACCCGGACCTTCTTGCTGTGAGGCAACAGCGCTAACCACTACACCACCGTGCCGCCTAATAATAATAATAATGTTATACAAAAATGTATCATTGCTAAGCAAACTGTTATTAAAAGTATATATTTATTATTCATAACTGAATGCACAAATTCATTACATTATACATTGTCAAGAAACAATTAAATTTGCAAACACAAGAACATTATTGAGTTCTTTAGCATATACAGTACCAGTCAAAGGTTTGGACACACCTTCTAATTCAGTGTTTTTTCTTTTTTTTTCATTAAAAGACACTTCATGTCTTAAAGTAATGATAGATTGTCATTTCTCTTTACTTAGTTGAGTGGTTCTTGACGTAATATGGATTACTACAATTGTTTAGTCCCAGTGGCGGCTGGTGAAAAAAATTCTTGGTGGGGCTGGTGTGCCAGTAGACTTCCCTGCCTAGTCCAGTATAAGCATTCAAATGAACAGTTATTCCACAATAATAATTTAATTTCCTTCTCAAAATCAGCAGTTTCACAGATAAAGTAAATTAACAATTTACAGCTATATTAGGCTCCATTTATGCTTTGGAAAGGAACGGTATCAAATACAATACAATACTCAAATACCTCTTCGTTGTGCCTTCTTACAGCAATGCGGGGCCCATTGTCTAGCTGTGCTGCTATGATAATCCTTCCAAACATAGCTAGCTTTATGCAGTTTTCCATGTGAACTCTTGATCTTTCATGCTCCTTGATGCGTTCAGAGAGGTGCTTTAAGTCAGTTTGTCCAGACTGTGTCCACATCAGATCACACCTGTCACTTTTGAAAAGGATGCAGGGGAAACAAAAAAGTGCATTGGCTGTTCCACAGCCTGTCAGCCACGACTTACGCTGGAACCAATTCCTGCAAAAAGTCCTGTTGTAGGCTTTAACTTTCTCCTTGGTTGGCTGGGTGATGTTTATTTCGGGCTTGTCGGGTCCCAGCTCCTTAACACAGATTTTTTCCACCATTGTCGTTCTCGCGAAAGGGTAGTTCAACAAAGATCTCACCGAATTGGGTGGAAGCTGCCCCTCAACTGTCGTCATCATCATCATCTCTCTGACTGACTGACCTGAGACCTCAAGTTTATCACCATAGCAATCCAAAACTTTCCCACATTTTCTGTAGCAGGGCGAAATTTCCAGCGCCCCAAAACCATTAAATTCGGCGATGCTGATTGGCCAAATATTTATTATTTTTCCCTAGCAACCAAACACAATTGGCTATTTCGCTGCACTTCTGGGGCACTTTGACGAGTGCCCAAGAAGAAAAATGATACGAGTCTGTCGGTGGAAATTCACTGTTGAATGAGAGTCAGTTGGTGGAAATGTTTAAATAATTCAGATTGCATGTAGGCATGGGGCAGCACGGTGGTGTAGTGGTTAGGTTAGGTTAGGTTAGGTTAGGTTAGGTTAGGTTAGGTTAGGTTAGGGTGCAGGTTAGGTTAACTGGTGACTCTAAATTGACCATGAGTGTGAATGGTTGTCTGTGTCTATGTGTCAGCCCTGTGGTAACTTGTCCAGGGTGTACCCTGCCTTTTGCCCGTAGTCAGCTGGGATAGGCTCCAGCTTGCCTGCGACCCTGTAGAACAGGATAAAGCGGCTACAGATATATATATATATATATATATATATATATATATATATATATATATATATAATTTTTTAAAAAATATATTTTTCCCCTCCACATCTAGGAGGGCAGCGCCCGAGCGCCCCCTATGGGCCAGCTGTCCTGGGTATAACTTTAAACTGCAACCGGTGGTGAGTCTCAGGTCCAGGAAGACTTCCCAGATAGCATTACAGTCCGCGGCTGATGTTCTAAGGTCCGCGTTGGCTGTCTGACAGGCCAACCCTTTCCCCGGGTCAGTGTCAGATGTGAGTAGAATGATACACACAGTGATAGGTTTATACACCCGCGGGGCAGGACTGCACAGGCACGCTCTTCAGCAGTTTCAACAGACACCAACAAGTTCTTCAACAGTTTCAACAGACACCACTTCAGTCCAGTCCACTCACTGTATGCAGCACTTGGCAGACTTTTTCGGTAAGTGCCTTTTCGACATTAAGTTGTTTTATGATACAATTCTTTTGGATGAATAACCATAGTATTTTATGGAACGAAGCTAAGGTTGTTTGGGATAAGTTATTTTGTGTGATCGTGTTTGAATCATGCCATTTTGAGAACTGATAAATGTTTTTCATCTTCAGGTACAAGGGGCTGAGCACGAGGCTAATGATGATGTGTGATTGTAGAGAGGGGTGCTCTCTGAGGGCGCAGTCACACCGGGAAGTTTGTTCAGTTTCCTCCGTTGGTTTGGTTCATTTGTAGTGGTGTGATCGCTGATTAAATCACATGTGTGAAGACTTTGTACCAATACCATGCACTGTCATTTTCTCTCTTTCTTTTTTTTAACCCAATTTTTAAAGCCATGATCACTTGACATGCTGGGCCTGTGTGAACTTCAGGACATTTTGGTGTGAAAGCAGCCTTTCTTACTTCAGCGACAGCATGCATAAGGTTCACTTTACAAGCCTGGACTGTGAACTTGAGTACATTTTGGTGTGAAAGCCATCTGTTTTATATCCATGTTTTACATATATGGTGATGTATACGATGCAGTTCAGCACTTTGAACATTGTTGACATTGTTTAACTTTTTTTTTTGCACTGTTCATTATTGCACTATGCCAGAAATTTTGTGAGCTTTTACCAATTACCAATGTGAAAATAGCTGATCTACAAAGTCACATGTTCACATGTCAATAAAAGCACTTTGTGATTGAAGACTTTTCTTAACATTTGTCTTATTAATGCTAATGAAGCAAACTTAGGGGGTTGGGGGTTCACTTCAGATGGTTGTTGTATATATGTGGACTACATCCGGCCCTGATCCGGCACTGATCCAACTCACATCCGTACCTGATTTGGGCAGTGCAGAGAGAGGTTTTTAGTGATCTGTGCTGGACCTGGCCCACATCCATTCCAAATCCAAAAATTGTATCTGTGCCGGATACGGGGTGGAGAGCAAAAGTTATGTGGGACAGATCCGTTTGCTGTATTCAGACCAGACTTTGGGGTACATCCAGTGCTGATCTGGTTCAGATCAAATTGCTATCTGGGTTGAGTATTGGGGAAAGTGGAGTTACCCCTTAATCACCATTGCTCCCAGGTCTGCTCTGACCCGGAGTGGTAGCACCTGCCTGGGTTCCAGCTATGGGTTAAATAGTACATCACCAATAAGGCACTGGCAGCAGGGCATTTTTCAGTGCAATGTGGCAGACGAACCCAACAGGGTCAATGGCACACCACCTGATGGCATGCAGAAGAGCCACTCAAATAGCCAGTGGATGGCAACACTCGGCAAGTCAGTTGTCACTGCGGGGCAACTTCCATACCCGTCAGGTCTGTGGCACTTTTGTGCACCACTTGGCATCAGATCTGGAGTTCCAGAGAGACAACACGATGGGGGCATGACATTGTTTGTCTTACCTTACTGTGCAAGATGCTTCGTTAGGAGAGGAGAATAATATGCAAGAGCTCACAAGGCCAGACATTCCATAGTGGCTTGGCCAGGCCATTCATGCCACCGCTGCAGGCGACTCTGTCGCTCTGGTGCAGGCCTCACGGCCCATCTGTGTTTCTGCACATCCTAATGAAGCAGTTATCATCGCTAGTGACGGGCAGCCGACAATGACTACAGTTGTGGAAAAGGGCTATTTACTGTATTTATTTATTATTTACTGTTTTATCTCAAACGCATTAAGAAGGCAAGAAATTGCACCAGTTGACTTTTGGCAAGGCACACCTGTTAATTGAAAAGCATTCTAGGTGACTACCTCATGAAACATATGAAACATATTTTGTTTTTTAACACTGTTTTGTTTACCACATAATTCCATACATGTTTGCAATGTTATTTCATAGTTTTGATGTCTTCAGTATTGTTCTACAATGTAGAAAATAATCACAATAGACTAAAACATATGACTGAGTAGATGTGTCTAAACTTTTGACTGGTACTGTAAACATATTTCCAAAAATCAGGCTCCTACACAAAGGGAAAAAGATTCTGTTTCTGGCTCATTTCGCGGATACTGCCCCATGTTAGTCCCAGACCAAAAACACATGTAACACTCAGTTGTGTTAGTTTTCTGGATATTGGAGATAGAGGGTTTGGGGGGTTTTTTTGTCACAAAATCATCGTATTTGGTGATTATTGAGATTGGGCAGATGGGTGGCACAGTGGTGTAGTGGTTAGCACTGTCACTTCACAGCAAGAAGGTTCTGGGTTCAAGCCCAGTGGCCGATGGGGGCCTTTCTGTGTGGAGTTTTCATGTTCTCCCTGTGCCTGCGTAGGTTTCCTCCAGGTGTTCTGGTTTCCTCCGCAGTCCAAAGACATGTAGTTAGGTTAACCAGCTACTCTAAAATCATGCGTGCATGCGTGTGTGAGAATGGTTGTTTCCCAAGCACAGAAATAGGAGGGTTGTGGCAGGAAGGGCATCCGGTGTAAAACTATGCTCCAATTAATATGACGTGGATCAATAGGGTCCACATGGACCCCGACCTGACAACAGTGCTGGAGAAGATGATGACGAGATAGGGGGGATACCTCAGGGGACAGTCTGTGGTTGGTCATTTTTAATGTCAATCAAATTGCCTCATGAAAGTAGGCGTTTCTTGGCCACACTGATAAATTCAGTAAAAACTAGATGTCTGGTCTGTGAAATTAAATATTCCCACTAATAAGGTATACAGGTAGCACTGCTCAGACAGTCCATGATGAAAAATGGACAAATGGAAACTATAGGTAAAAAAAAAAAAAAAGCTGTGTTTTGATCTTACACGAAAAGGACTCAGATTTAATATGAGATACTTCCAGCTCACCTTTTTATGCCCAGCCATTATAGATTAACCCTATATCTGCTGTGCAAAACAACTTTGATGCCCATACTTCAGAAGCACACACTCCCTGGTCCTTAATAAGAGCCCTGTTCTGTATTAATAACCATAATCCGCTATCTAATGTCCATTTAGTAAAGTAACACTGCTGCACACGTGTGCTCACCAGGAATTTCAACATGGCCACTCACGTGTGCAAGACGGTCATTTCATGGAAAATTATTCTTTATTTGAGAAACTTTTTTTTTATCAATGAACATCTCTGCAAGGTGTATTCATTGTTTGTTCCCCCACATATCCCTATATTTTATTCAAGGATAATGCTACAAAAGGGTGGCACGGTGGTGTAGTGGTTAGCGCTGTTGCCTCACAGCAAGAAGGTCCGGGTTCAAGCCCCGTGGCCGGCGAGGGCCTTTCTGTGTGGAGTTTGCATGTTCTCCCTGTGTCCGTGTGGGTTTCCTCCGGGTGCTCCGGTTTCCCCCACAGTCCAAAGACATGCAGGTTAGGTTAACTGGTGACTCTAAACTGACCGTAGGTGTGAATGTGACTGTGAATGGTTGTCTGTGTCTATGTGTCAGTCCTGTGATGACCTGGTGACTTGTCCAGGGTGTACCCCGCCTTTCGCCCATAATCAGCTGGGATAGGCTCCAGCTTGCCTGCGACCCTGTAGAACAGGATAAAGCGGCTAGAGATAATGAGACGAGATGAATGCTACAAAAATTGTATCTGTAGGTTTTTAATATAAAAATGATTTGAGAGAAGAAAAGGGAATAATTTGCATTCATTCATTCTGTCATATTTAGCAAGCACTTAATCCTGGTCAGGGTTGTGGTGTATCTGGAACACAAGCTGGAAATACACGCTGGATGGGTTCATTCATTCATTCATTAAATCAAATAACTGGCTTTGTAATTGTTATTGCTCTGTATTTATTATTACTCTGTATTTTTATGCATGTACTGTGTCCAGGATGTTTTGTACCATATCTTTTGATGGTATTTGATGATGGGAAAGATAAGGATGAAAATAAGCAAGTGAAGGCCAGACAACATGGATATTGTCTGTATAATTAAATTCAATATGATAAACAGCAAAAAAAATTGATCTAATTAATATAAAAATGTCTTCAATAAAAATTTCTCTCTGGACATAATAAGGACAGAGCTCAGCAGCCCAGTGTATCCAAAAACCTAACTTATCAAACACAATCTAACCCATTTCCAATTTAAATAATTGTTTTTCCACATTTTTTCACCTTTCTTTTAAAACATTATTAAATGCCTATGATTTCAACAGCCAAGATTGAGATGTTTAGATTGCAAGTCATAATATTCAAAGAATGTACTTGATTGGACTCTGGTCACAAAATTTATCATGCTAGCTATCAAGAATTTGAGAATCTTCAAACAAAATTCACTGTCTTTTCCTTTTTTATCAATAAATTGTAAAAATTGTAATAATCACAACTGGAATGTACAAACAACAGAACAGTAGCAAAATCTACAGAAAATAGATACCCATGTTTTTAAATAATTAAAGTCAACATCGCTCTGTTTTCCTAAGAGGGTCATTGTACTAGTGCATCTCAAAAAATTAGAATATTGTGAAAAAGTTCAATATTTTCCATCAGTTATTTAAGAAAGTGAAAATGTTGTATATTATAGACTCATTACACACAAACTAAAATGTTTCAAGCATTTTTCTATTTTAATTTTAATCAGTATGGCATACAGTACAAAAACATAAAACCCATCTCAAAATATTAGAATATTTCATTTCGAGTTTGAGTAAAACAGTATGAACACAGTGTATCTCTCGGTCTAGTTCAGTACACACAACCACAATCATGGGGAAGACTAGAGGGTAAGCCACAAAAGGTCATTGCTGAAAAGGGTGGCTGGAAAAGGTGCACAAGCAACAGGGATGGCCGCAGTCTTGAGAGGATTGTCAAGAAAAGTTGATTCAAGAACTTGGGAGAGCTTCACAAGGAGTGGACTGAGGCTGGTGTCAGTGTATCAAGACCCATCATGAACAGACATCTTCAAGAAAGGGGATACAACTTTCGCATTCCTAATATCAAGCTACTTCTGAACCAGAGACAATGTCAGAAGTGTCTTATCTGGGCTAAGGAGAGAAAGAAATGGACTGTTGCTCAGTGGTCCAAAGTCCTCTTTTCAGATGAAAGTACATTTTGCATTTAATTTGGAAATCACGGTTCTAGAGTCTAGAGGAAGAGTGGAGAGGCACAGAATCCAAGGCGTTTGAAGCCCAGTGTGAAGTTTCCACAGTTTGTGATGAGTTGGGGTGCCATGTCATCTGCTGGTGTTGGTCCACTGTATTTTATCAAGTCCAAAGTCAACACAGCCATCTACCAGGATATTTTAAAGCACTTCATGCTTCCATCTGCTGACGAGCTTTTTGGAGATGCCGATTTCCTTTTCTAGCAGGACTTAGCACCTACCCACAGTGCCAAAACTACTACCAAATGGTTTGCTGACCATGATATTACTGTGTTTGATTGGCCAGCCAACTTGCCTGACCTGAACCCATAGATTCTCCCGAAGGACTTCTTGATTGCTGTATTGCTCCTGTCTTTTTGGGTGAAATGAGAGGAGTCAGGGATGCTGGACGACACCTTTTCAGATGACTGGCATGTATCCACTGTGGCTGGGAGTCAGTGAGTATGGCTATTCCCATCACCTGTTCTCATTCAGGCTGTGCACTAGTAAGAAATGTGTTAATAGGCTTTTCTGCAGGCAGAGGGAGAGATACAGAGACATTACCAAGTATACTGTTCAAGTTTTCAATCAAAGCTAAAGTAATCGCCCACAATCACATCCAGATCACCTGTAAATGAAACACCAAGGTTACTTTTGGTCCAGGGGATTGGAAATTGTCAGCCCATAATTACCTCAAAAGGAGACAATTTGGATCTCAAATTGGGAGTTATTCTAATTTTGCAATCAATGGATGGTAGAAGGTCAAGTCGCCCTCAGTAGTTGGAGTCTGTAGAAAAGCTATGTCTAGTCTGTCATGAGACAAAGAAAAATGAGAAAACATTGAATAAATGGAAGATTCAGAAACATTTGGGCAAGGTTTGCCATCTTTGGCCACCCACTTAGCAACTTGGTCTGCTAAGTGGTTCCCACTAGCCTCAGCCGAGTCACCAGAGTCATGACCTTTGAGTTTTGATAATGGGCAACTATTTTGGGCAGGGAACATGGTTCTAAAAGATCCATGACAAGAGAGGCATGTGATACATTTACCATCAATGGCCTTCAAGCCATGTGAGTGCCAAATTTTCCCAAAATCATGAGTTACCCCAAAGGCATAACAGGAATCTGTATACATAGAATATCCACACAGGTTTTAACAAGAGCTGTCAACAAACACGTACACACCATGCTCAAAGTATGTGGATATTGTTTACAGTACACATGGACAGATGTTTTCAAACTAGCAATGTATGGGGCTACATGTACATGTCCAACCTCATTGGAGTGTGATGCCCAGAGAGTTTGAGGCACCTGATTCAAAATCTGAGGAACAGAGACTTCAGTGTCCATGTCTTCCCCCAGGTCAGACTCAGAGAAAACAGCAGAAGCAAAAAATAGGTTATCCGGTGTGTGCAGAACAGTGCGGCCTTGTTCAAAAGAAATAAAACAATTGCATTTAGTCAAAATATCACAACATAATAGATTAAAAGGGGAGCTAGGAATGATAACAAAGTGATGCATAAAACACAGTTTAGGATCATCTGGCATGGTCACAGCGAGGGGAAAATTCTTAGGGCATCTAACAGGAACCCCATTTATTCCCACAAAGTTAATAGTGACCCCTGATACTGGCCCACTGTAAGATTTCCCACTAAAAGATTATCTCGTGGCACCCATGTCCACCATAAAGGGATAAGTGTTGCCAACTACACAAAGATCAATTCTGGACAATGTGCTGGAATCAGTAGCAAGAATTAAGGACAACACGTTGGGGTTAGTGTCACCTTTCTCATGTCACATGCCTTTTTCCGGCATTTCCATTGCCAGTGACCAGCTCTGCTACAGTTGCAGCATTGGCCAGACTTAAAGGAAATACACAGAACCTTTATTTTTAAGTAAATTTCTGAGTGGATAGTATCTTCATCCTTGACTCTTATATGCTGCATAAATGGGAATAAAAAATATATATTTTTGAGAGTTAAAATCAACCGCAAAGTTGGCATTCGAGCTGCCCCACTGAGCTAGCCAGCCCTGAGTGTGTGACGTCACAGTGGTAACCGGTTTTAAGGCTGAGGCCTTTGACAGCTATAGACCAAAGTCATGTAAATTAAAATTTATGGTGAAAGTAAGAATTACCATTACTGACTTGCTCAACTAAGACTGATTTGACTTCATTGATTGTGGGTTGACTCTCATTAAAACAGCATAGGTGTTATAACTTATGCAACATACATGTACATGCCAGGGGCGCAGATACGTTTTTTGAACTGGGGGGGACAAAGCTGCCAGCAAACCAACCCCAACCCCACCCCCAACATGTGTTGTCAACATGTGTTGACTTTCTAACTATGCCTGTGTGTTGCATGAGCGGCAGTCAGTCAACAACTCATCGCAAAGTTTCCTTATGAAACAATATGCTTGCTGAAATTATGGCAGGGAACGCCAGATTAAACATTAAAACTGCCTTCTGAGCACTGTATCTACAGGCTACCACCAAAAAAAGGAGGCTACCAGAAAGGCATCTCTACTCTGTACGATTTTACTTTCACTACGACATTACTTTGAACAGACTATCAAAAAATTGCAAGGTGATATGATAAAGGCACAGTTTACTTACAGTCGTTGTTTTTTGAAAAAACGATGCAATCGTTTTCTGCCTTTTCGGTTTGGCACCCTTCATCATGCCGTGTTGGGGTCCTGAACTAGGAGCTGTCCCCGATATGCCTGTCAAACTTGTTGTGGGTAACCAAAGCAACCAAGCTCAAGCTCGCAACCTGTGCAGTCTGCACAGCTCAACCAACCGAATATCAATCTTTGTTTTGTTTTATGTGAGTTGTTGCAACTATGTATGTACTGCTGTGCACCTCAATAAACTGAATGGTATTTAGTCTTTTGATTTTTCCGTGAGGTTTGCCTTATGCAAAGAAAGACAGCATAGACGTATTTTCCTCCCTATAAGTGGGGGGGACCGAACGAGGTGAATTTAAATCTGGGTGGGACGAATCCCACCCGTCCCACCCTCTATCTGCGCCCGTGGTACATGCATGTATTTTCACTGATAAAATGTAAAAGGCTAATTAAATAATCAGATGAACTGAGAATCACATTCTGAAGCAAATTAAATAATCTTATACAGGTAACTTAAATACACAATACAAGTCTCATCTTGTCTTCATCCGCTTTATCCGGGGCCGGGTCGCGGAGGCAGCAGTCTGAGCATGGAAGCCCAAACTTCCCTTTCCCCAGATACCTCGGCCAGCTCCCCGGGAAGAACACCGAGACGTTCCCAGGCCAGCCAAGAGACATAGTCCCTCCAGTGTGTCCTGGGTCTTTCCCGGGGCCTCCTCCCAGGGGAACATGCCTGGAAAACCTCCCCAGGGAGGCGTCCAAGAGGCATCCAAAAGAGATGCCCGAACCACCTCAGCTGATTCCTCTCGATGTGGAGGAGCAGCAGCTCTACTCCGATCTCCTCCCGAGTGACTGTGCTTCTCACCCTATCTCTAAGGGAGCGCCCAGCCACCCTGCAAAGGAAACTCATTTCAGCCGCTTGTATCCGCGATCTTGTTCTTTCGGTCATTACCCAAAGCTCATGACCATTTGTGAGTGTTCTGGACTGGGTTCATTTTATAAGTAATTAGTGTTTATTTCGTCCTCCAGCCACTAGGTGGTGTCATTTCTGGACTGGGTTCATTTTATAAGTAATTAGTGTTTATTTCGTCCTCCAGCCACTAGGTGGTGTTATTTCTTTTGAGCATTGGTGGTTATGTGACCCTTTTTAGGAAGTCTTTTGCTGAGTCAGACCAGTATTGGCATGGCATTGTGAGCAGCAGCATGTTAATTCGTCTCCTCTTGAAATCACTTTAGAAGCATCGTTTGTAAGTATTTTTGGAGTGTATAATGTGTATATTTCTGTATGTTTGTAGCATTACCTAAGTATTTACATATATACACTAATAATATGCTAATTGTGTATTTTATTTTCTTTATTGTAGTTTTACACCTTATTACATGCAGTCAGTTGAATAAATTGGATAAATTTGACCAGTGTGTAATGGGAGTCATCTGTCTGTCTAAATGAAGAAGGGGAACTCTTTATTGAGGGCAGAACAGTGAGAGTCGGAACGTACTTCGCCTTTTGGCTCAGCTCCTTCTTCACCACGATGGACTGGTAAAGCGACCGCATCACTGCGGAGGCTGCACCGATCCGCCTGTCGATCTCGCGCTCTATCCTTCCCTCACTCGTGAACAAGATCCCAAGATACTTAAACTCCTCCACTTGAGGCAGGACTTCACCAACCTGGAGAGGGCAAGCCACCCTTTTCCGGTCGAGAACCATGGCCTCGGACTTGGAGGTGCTGATTCTCATCCCAGCCGCTTCACACTCGACTGCAAACCGCCCCAGTGCATGCTGAAGGTCCTGGTTTGAAGAAGCCAACAGGACAACATCATCCGCAAAAAGCAGAGATGAAATCCTGTGGTTCCCAAACAGGATTCCTTCCGGCCCCTGGCTGTGCCTAGAAATTCTGTCCATAAAAATTATGAACAGAACCGGTGACAAAGGGCAGCCCTGCCAGAGTCCAACATGCACTGGGAACAGGTCTGACTTACCGCCGGCAATGCGAACCAGATTCCTGCTCCGTTCGTACAGGGACCGGACAGCCCTTAGCAAAGAGCCCCGAACCCCATACTCCCGAAGCACCCCCCACAGAATACCACGAGGGATACAGTCAAATGCCTTCTCCAGATCCACAAAGCACATGTGGACTGGTTGGGCAAACTCCCATGAACCCGCGAGCACCTTATGAAGGGTATAGAGCTGGTCCAGTGTTCCACAACCAGGATGAAAACCGCATTGTTCCTCCTGGATCCAAGGCTCGACTATTGGCTGAATTCTCCTCTCCAGTACCCTGGAGTAAACCTTCCCTGGGAGGCTGAGAAGTGTGATTCCCCTATAATTGGAGCACACTCTCCGGTCCCCTTTCTTAAAAAGAGGGACCACCACCCCAGTCTGCCACTCCAGAGGCACTGTCCCCGACCGCCACGCGATGCTGCAGAGGTGTGTCAGCCAAGACAGCCCCACAACATCCAGAGACTTGAGATACTCGGGGCGGATCTCATCCACCCCCGGTGCCTTGCCACCGAGGAGCTTGAAAACCACCTCAGTGACTTCGGCTTGGGTAATGGACGAGTCCACCTCTGAGTCATCAACCTCTGCTTCCTCAATGGGAGATGTGATGGTGGGATTGAGGAGATCCTCGAAGTATTCCTTCCACCACCCGACAATGTCCCCAGTCGAGGTCAACAGCTCCCCACCTGCACTGTAAACAGGTGTTGGCAGAGTACTGCTTCCCCCTCCTAAGGTGCCGGACGGTTTGCTAGAATTTCTTCGAGGCCAACCGATAGTCCTCCTCCATGGCCTCACCAAACTCCTCCCAGTTCCGAGTTTTTGCCTCTGCAACTGCCCGAGCTGCAGCACGCCTGGCGTGCCGATACCCGTCAGCTGCCTCCAGAGTCCCGGAGGCCAACATGGCCCGATAGGACTCCTCCTTCAGCTTGACTGTGTCCCTTACTTCCAGTGTCCACCACCGGGTTCAGGGATTCCCACCACAACAGGCACCGGAGACCTTGCTGCCACAGCTCCGGACAGCTGCGTCTACAATGGAGGTAAAGAACATGGTCGACTCAGACTCAATGTCCCCCACCTCCCTCAGAAGCTGGGAGAAGCTCTCCCGGAGGTGGGAGTTAAAGACCTCCCCGACAGAGTGCTCGGCCAGACGTTCCCAGCAGACCCTCACCATACATTTGGGCCTGCCAGGTCTGTCCGGCTTCCTCCTCCACCAGCGGATCCAACTCACCACCAGGTGGTGATCAGTTGACAGCTCAGCCCCTCTCTTCATCCAAGTGTCCAAGACATAGGGCCAGAGATCAGATGAAACAACAACAAAGTCGATCATCGACCTCCGACCTAAGGTGTCCTGGTGCCACGTGCACTTATGGACACCCCTATGCTTGAACATGGTGTTCGTTATGGACAAACCGTGACTAGCACAGAAGTCCAATAACAAAACATCACTCAGGTTCAGATTGGGGAGGCCATTCCTCCCAATCACGCCCCTCCAGGTGTCACTGTCATCGCCCATGTGAGCATTGAAGTCCCCCAGTTGAACAATGGAGTCCCCAGTCTGAGCACCTCTCAGTACCTCTCCCAGGGACTCCAAGAAGGCCGGATACTCTATACTGCTATTCGGCCCGTAGGCACAAATAACAGCAAGAGTCCTCTCCCCGACCCGAAGGCGCAGAGAGGCGACCCTCTCGTTCACTGGGGTAAACTCCAACACATGGTGGCTGAGCTGGGGAGCTATAAGCAAGCCCACACCAGCCCACCGCCGCTCACCATGGGCGACTCCAGAGAAGTGGAGAGTCCAGCCCCTCTCGAGGAGCTGGGTTCTGGAGCCCAAGCTGTGCGTGGAGGTGAGCCCGACTATCTCTAGCCGGTACCTCTCAACCTTCCGCACAAGCTCAGGCTCTTTCCCCCCCCAGTGAAGTGACATTCCATGTCCCAACAGCTAGCCGCTGTGTTCGGGGATCAGGTCGTCGATGCCCCTGCCTTCGACTGCCGCCTAATCCACACTGCACCGGCCCCCTACGGCTACCTCTGTGGGTGGTGAACCCACAGGAGGTCGGGCCCACGTCACCGCTTCGGGCTGAGCCCGGCCGGGCCCCGTGGGCAAAAGCCCGGCCACCAAGCGCTCACATACGAGCCCCAACCCCGGGCCTGGCTCCAGGGTGGGTCCCCGGCTGCGCCATACCGGGCGACATCACGGTCCTTGATTTTTTTTTTATCCATAAGGGTTTTGGTGAACTGCTCTTGGTCTTGCCTGTCACCTAGGACCTGTCTGCCTTGGGAGACCCTAACAGGGGCGTAATGCCCCCGACAACATAGCTCCTAGGATCATTCAAGCACACAAATCCCTCCACCACAATAAGGTGGCAGTTCTAGGAGGGGCACAATACAAGTTACATGTATTAATCTAAATGTAGGTCAACAACGTGTTGTTTTTGTTGTTTTATATCCAAATGAGAGTCGAAGCTTACCCGTCTATGTTCTTGCTTCTTGAAGGCCAATCTTGTGGGCAACTGTTTTGAAACAGTCTGACTTTTAGTTGTTCATTCAGTTCTCCATTCATTCAGTTCTTCCACGTAAGGGCAAGATATTGCTGCTGAGGCAAGCATATCCAGTGGGGGGAAAAAGCATATCCAGCAGAGAAATCTGATGACTGGTCCACTCATTCTCCAGTTTCTCCATACTGAGTACTCCGCCATTACTATTCGGCTCACACTCCGGTAGAACTGGTGCAACTGAACTTACTTTCCTTTTCTTGTAGTTTTCTTTTCCTTTAATTGTTGGTACTGCACCCTCTTTCAAAACGGGCTTATAGCCAATGCTCCTCAACAAACCAGAGGTTTCGTATGAGTCAACAGTAAAATGTGCCCATGAATTTCTCACAAAACACATCCAAATCTTTGCAGTTTGAACATTCTTGGGCCATGAATGCAACATAAATCCACCTTCTGTCATGTTGCTGCACCCGCCAGCAACACATCTACATGGCATGGCGATAAATTAGCTCAAAATGGAGGATCGAAGTTGCAGTTAGCTCTGTGTTTTAGTATAGCGAAAATGATGATGAGGCCGATAGCCTTCCTGCTGTGACATCACAGATATCCAGGTCATTCATTCAGACCGCTACCTATATGAATCATTTTAATTGTAAAAATTACTATATTAGATTTATTGTTAACACAACACTATTCCTATGCCATTCTTGTGGTCTCAGGCATTTATAAACAAAAAGTGAGGCCATGGTTCTGCGTATCTCTTTTAAGGTTGAACTTCCAGTCACCTGGAAAGAGTGTCCATGTTGTGGCATTGACTGATGATTTACACTCACCTGTCAGAGATTTGGGCTTAATCACAGGGTCAGAGGCACCTGCGGAATCCAAGTCTCAAGTCTTATAACTCACTTCCTCAATGCTCACATCATTATCATTTATGGTACCTGCAGTAGAAATTCTCAAAACACAAGCATTTTCAGGAAGCAGATTATTCAAAACAGTTGTTTTGAAAAGCACAGTGAAATGCCTACTGTCTGCAGGATCAGAGGACAGCCCCGCATGTTCATTCCACACAGTTTTAAAGTGTGTAAAAAAGGCAGTGTGGGATTCATTCTGGTCTAGTTTAACACCTGTTACTTGAGAGGGATCAGAAGCAGATTGAAATGTATTCTTCAGAAACCTAGTTAACTGTTCAAACATACTCGTAATGTGTTTTGCATCAGACCATGCAAAGTAGTACTCCCAATCTTCCTCTGACCCCTGTGTAGGTTCGAGAGGCAGGTCATAGTAATCACTTAAAGTTCTCACCTCTTCCTGTAACATAGCATCAGTGACCTCCAGCCCCAATATGTGTGTGAGAATACAATGATAATCAGAACCAGTGAGTTGAGCATAACAAGTGTGAGAGCGCAATGAATCACAAAAGGCATGTACGTCTTCAGGGCTCTGAAGTCCTTGGATAATAGCATTAAGGTCAGATAGTTGGGGAGGTGAAATGTGGTAATCTTCTCCCATCACTACAAAAGGGAAAGCTGGATTAGGTTGTGTATCATATGGCTGTATTGGTTTGCAACATTTCTGGCGAGCATTACATTTATCTTGAGAGTAACATGTAGTGCTCACTACTTCCGCATGTGTATTAGCCTGCGAAGGCACGGTGGGCTGAGCACAGTTCATAGATTCATAACATGATGGAGCTGGACCCTTTCCACATGCATTTACAGATGATACAGGAACAGACAAGCACACAATCAATGCAGATTTGGTGAATTTCACATCTTTTCTTTGATTAATTTCACCAGCCTTTTTCCTGTGAGTGTAGGCACTGTCCCAGTCATGTTTCTGATTATGCCAGGCACTCAAACTACTTCATGTCAGGGTCCACTTCATGTCATCAAAATCATAGCTGGGATCTCCCAGTTTATCATATACCATTAAACCAGCACTGAACAAATGGTTCTCATCAAAAGTTCCATCTCTAGGATAAGGTTTCCATTGTGGTTGAGCCTCTGTCCATCCAACCAGATTATCAACAAAAGGTTGCATAAAATAGCCCAACTATTTATCACACATGAATTGGTTTGGAGTCCTATTTTCAGTCTTAGACTGACTACTTCCACCCATTTTGACACACACAGAACACACAAAGAGAATTTCTGAAGCAGAGTAAGGTAAAATTTCAACAAATTATAGTATTGAGAAATAATTTTCAGGTTAGTGTGTATAGACCTCTCAGCCTGTCTCTGGGAACATCATTGAGAGCATATCCACAAAGTATGGACGTGACGTCACGACAAACGCAGCCGCCATTTTGGACGTGTACTACCAGTAGTTTACCACAGCCAGCATTGAGGAACGGCAGCAAAGAAAGTGTTTATTTTCAGCAAGACTTCCATCATGCCACTATATTGTTGTGCACCTGGATGTAGTAACCATCAACAAACAAGGCAAGGGTTATCATTTTATCGGATCCCGGTAGATGCTGACCGACGGAGAAGATGGATAGCGGCATACCAACGCTTGTGTAGTGACCACTTTGTTGGAGGTAAGACAAATAAAATTAGCCAGAAAAAGCATTACATTGCTGTTAACATTCTGTGGCGGCGAGTGTGTAACCAAATAGGCTAAAATAACCCATTGTAACCTCTTTGTTCTTCTGTAGTAGCTATTAGCTAGCGTTGTGTTCCTTTGCTGTTGGTAGACTGTAGGACAGATCAGAGGCAGTGTCCTACAAACAGCGCTTAATTTGAGGGGGAGCAAGCCGGAGCGTGCTCCGGAACCTCGGGCGTTGGCTCCGGCAGCTATTTACACTGGATCCAATGATCCGACACCTCTTTTGACTATGTAACAAAAAACAAAACAAAACAAATAATTAAATAAAAAAATGCGAGTTTATTTAGTGTTAATGTCTGATTTTGATATCTGTCTTGTTGGTGATTTCTCTCATGAAACGACATCCACAAAATATCTGCAGATTAACTTAATTTGCAGTGTTATTACAAAACATGCCCAGAAGCGCAGCGCCGCCCCCCCCCCCCCCCCCCCCTTTTTTTTTCCACACCGGAGCCGCTCATCCTCTGTGCGCCGGGACCTCCCACTTTACAAATTAAGCGCTGCCTACAAATAAGTGTTCAAAATGAGGAACATGTATTTGTCTCTTAAATCCAGGCCGTTCCCTGTAATCTGTAACAACGGTTGGAGAAAGTAATGGCAAATAGTGAGTGCACAAACCATAGAAGGGAAACTGTACACAGCGCCAGGGCAGTGTGATGGTATGTCTACTTTTAGATTGTGTTAGCTTATCAATGAACACACTCGTCACTCGATGAGTTTCACGTCTTTACGACAGATACTTAAATGTGTGTTAGGTATTATTGTTGCAGTCTAAGCAGTCATTGTAGCAGCTAGATGAGCGAGAACCGAAAGGGTCTGTGCCATAAACCGTTATTTCTGTACGGCGTTGCTAATGTGTCGTTACTGTTATTTCTCCCTCTGCTCGCCCTGTAAATGCCCTACGTCGCTGGATAGTGAAGGTGTTTTCTGCATCTCGCTCCTTTTTCTTGTATGTTCTCCGTTTGTCGCCTTTCTCGCATTCAAACCAATTCGAGCCGAAGTCCACTACATGTCCAAAATGGTGGTCGCGTTTACGAAGGTCACGTGACTGAAAAGGGTCTATATGGCAGCTTTAGAATATACATGTTTGAGTAAGACTCAGTGACCTCCTTATTCCCAAGAAACACTTGGACAAATCAAATCAGACAGATCAACTCAGACAGCTCAAAACACAGTCTCTTCTGATTGGCCCCAGGAAACAAAATAAGACAATTTATACGATCAACATGTGTGCGCGACTGGAATAACCAAAAACTACTTCATCCAATTGGCCCAAGGAAACACCATAGGACTATTTATACGATCAATATGTGTGCACGACTGGGGTAACCAAAACCTACTTTATCCATTTGGCCCTAGAAAACACCATAGGACTATTTATATGATTAACGTACAGTGGTGCTTGAAAATTTGTGAACCCTTTAGAATTTTCTATATTTCTGCATAAATATAACCTAAAACATCATCAGATTTTCACACAAGTCCTAAAAGTAGATAAAGAGAACCCAGTTAAACAAATGAGACAAAAATATTATACTTGGTCATTTATTTATTGAGGAAAATGATCCAATATTACATATCTGTGAGTGGCAAAAGTATGTGAACCTCTCGGATTAGCAGTTAATTTGAAGGTGAAATTCAAGTCAGGTGTTTTCAATCAATGGGATGACAATCAGGTGTGAGTGGGCACCCTGTTTTATTTAAAGAACAGGGCTCTATCAAAGTCTGATCTTCACAACACATGTTTGTGGAAGTGTATCATGGCACGAACAAAGGAGATTTCTGAGGACCTCAGAAAAAGCGTTGTTGATGCTCATCAGGCTGGAAAAGGTTACAAAACCATCTCTAAAGAGTTTGGACTCCACCAATCCACAATCAGACAGACTGTGTACAAATGGAGGAAATTCAAGACCATTGTTACCCTCCCCAGGAGTGGTCGACCAACAAAGATCATGCCAAGAGCAAGGCGTGTAATAGTCGGCGAGGTCACAAAGGACCCCAGGGTAACTTCTAAGCAACTGAAGGCCTCTCTCACACTGGCTAATGTTAATGTTCATGAGTCCACCATCAGGAGAACACTGAACAACAATGCTGTGCATGGCAGGGTTGCAAGGAGGAAGCCACTGCTCTCCAAAAAGAACATTGCTGCTCATCTGCAGTTTGCTAAAGATCACGTGGACAAGCCAGAAGGCTATTGGAAAAACATTTTGTGGACAGATGAGACCAAAATTGAACTTTTGGTTTAAATGAGAAGTGTTATGTTTGGAGAAAGAAAAACACTGCATTCCAGCATAAGAACCTTATCCCATCGGTGAAACATGGTGGCGGTAGTATCATGGTTTGGGCCTGTTTTGCTGCATCTGGGCCAGGACAGCTTGCCATCATTGATGGAACAATGAATTCTGAATTATACCAGTGAATCCTAAAGGAAAATGTCAGGACATCTGTCCATGAACTGAATCTCAAGAGAAGGTGGGTAATGCAGCAAGACAACGACCCTAAGCACGCAAGTTGTTCTACCAAAGAATGGTTAAAGAAGAATAAAGTTAATGTTTTGGAATGGCCAAGTCAAAGTCCTGACCTTAATCCAATCGAAATGTTGTCGAAGGACCTGAAGCGAGCAGTTCATGTGAGGAAACCCACCAACATCCCAGAGTTGAAGCTGTTCTGTACAGAGGAATGGGCTAAAATTCCTCCAAGCCAGTGTGCAGGACTGATCAACAGTTACCGGAAACGTTTAGTTGCAGTTATTGCTGCACAAGGGGGTCACACCAGATACTGAAAGCAAAGGTTCGCATACTTTTGCCACTCACAGATATGTAATATTGGATAATTTTCCTCAATAAATAAATGACCGAGTGTAATATTTTTGTCTCATTTGTTTAACTGGGTTCTCTTTATCTACTTTTAGGACTTGTGTGAAAATCTGATGATGTTTTAGCTCATATTTATGCAGAAATATAGAAAATTCTAAAGGGTTCACAAACTTTCAAGCACCACTGTATGTGTGTGCTTGGGATAACCAAAAACTACTTCATCCAGTCAGCCCTATGAAACACCCTAGGACTATTTATATAATCAACGTATGTGTGCAATAAAGGCTTTGCACTGTCAGTTGAGTCTGAGACAGCTAAGTTAGACTCAGTAGCCTGAGTCTGAGTCTTGCACTGTATCATTATCACTGTCATGTTTGTTTGTAGCCATGTTTATGGCTCTGTTTTCAGTTTCATTTTCGTAAATATCACACCTGCTAATGCACTCTTCCTGCACTCAGATCCATTTACTGCCAGATACCTGACAGACTACTTCACAAAGTCTCTGTGAAAACAGTATCCTGTGCTAATTGCACTCAAATCAGCATCAGGTGTTTCCCATAATGACTGGTTCCCAAGCGCCGCACAATGCGCTCCAAAGGATCCCCGAATCTAAATGCACTTTAAGTCTCGGTTAAGGTGAGATGATGCTGAGCTGCTGTGTTGCTCATGTTCACTTCACTGTATAAGAATAAGCATTTTGCTGCAGCTGTGAAATTTTTATTAATTTTTTTTTTTACTTCTTACTTTTGTGGAAATTAAGTGAGCATACCATCAGGTTTTTGACCTCTCCGTTTGACACCAAGTCCTGCTGAATGTTTTTCCCCCCATTTTTCCTTCTATCTTTAGAACCCTGATGATTAATTACTTTTGGTAAATTAAAAAAAATCTGATGTCTTTGTTTCGTTCAAAATGATTTGCACATCCAAAAATTCAGCAAAACCTTCCCATACTGATCAATAACAACTAACTTGGCTGAATGAAGGACGACAAGCATGCCCCCATCATGGCAGCGTAGTTACCATTGCTATGGGGTCACGTGACAGTGCAAAGCCTCTATTGTGATAACCAGGGCCACTGACAGCTTTGGCTGGGCCCGGGACAAAATGCTCTGAATGGGCCCCCCCGGGGGCCAACCCACACACACATCCTTTAACCGAACGCCATTAAATGTATTCCGTTACGCCCCAAGCCTGCATGCGACAGCCCCCGCAATGCCTTCCTAAACTCGTGGATAGTCTACTATAATCACGCGATTGGGGTGCTCTTGAAGGAGCAGCGATGGACGGGGGATTTCGGGCAGGGCTGGGGGCGAACATAGTATACTGTGCGTGCGTACTGTCCAGTGTGAAAAGCAGAGAAGAACACACCGCTCGAGAAACGGCGGGATATGGTTGCGGGCTAATGTGAATATTCTTAGCTTCAATCAGATATATGAAACACAATGTTATTAAGCCGTTGTGGTTATGAAATGATTCAATGCCCTGTGCGTTTGATATGGTGTTCAGTGTGACTTGCTCTCCCCTCGTTTGTAACATGAATTGCGTGCCGCGCGTGCCTTGGTTGGGGTTACTTTATGGGGCTGGAAAAAGTTGGCTGTCTTACCTGGCTCAGCTGCCCCACTGCCTTTGCTAGTACCTGCTGCATCATCTGAATCTTTTTTAAAATATTTATGCAGTGAGCCCCTGAGTCTCTTGGTTTCTTCCTCTCTTTTTCTCTTTTCTTTTCTGTGCGTTTCCAGCTTACATTACAATCCTGAAATGAGTGTTTTGCACACATCTATCTACAATTCTAATCAAAACAACAAAGGACACTCATTTCAGGATTGTAATGTACGCATTTTAGCCAGAGAGGATCGTTGGTATGAGCGAGGAGTTAAAGAAGCCATTTTTGTCAACCTGGAACAGCCATCACTGAACAGAGGTGGGGGTCTAATGGCCCTTTTCCACTACCCTTTTTCAGCTCGCTTCAGCCCGACACGGCTCGCGTTTCGACTATCTGAAAACAGCACTACTCAGCTCGCTTCAGCCCTGCTTAGCCCCCAAAACTCGCACGGTTTTGGAGTAGGGCTGAAGCGAGCCAAACCGAGCTGAGTGAGGCTAGGGGCGTGAGGAGACACTCCCCTGTGCACTGATTGGTGAGGAGGAGTGTCCTCACACGCCCCGCGAGCACGCTGGGATCTGTAAACACCGTAAACCCGGAAGAAGGAGAATTACGAATTATGAAGCCTTATGCGCCTCGCCTCATCTATACGCTCTTGCCAGTATCTGTTGGCGTTGTTGGCGACAACAAGCCACAGCACCAAGACCAGCAACACTAACGACTCCATGTTTATTGTTTACTCTCTGGGTTGTGAGACTACCACTTAAAAGCTCACTGATGTCACTGTTTGCGCCGCCTAACGACATCACCTGACGTCCACCCACTTTCGCTAACTCCACCCAATGTGTCCACCCACTTCCAGCCAGCACGGTTCAGCGCGGTTGTAGTCGAAATGCAACTCCAACAGCCCTGCTCAGCCCGACTCAGCCCAACTCAGCACGGCACGGCTCAGCCGCGTTGGTAGTGGAAAAGCGGCATAAGACATCATTTGTCAACCATCTACAAGGCGGTATAGATAGTTTTCACATGACGTCACAAAGTCGGGGATTCCCTGGTGGCGGCCATCTTGGAGGGCAAGCTTACCGTACGGGTCACTGAGCACACATTGTAGCGCGCGAGTTACATTCATTTATATATTATTTACATTTATAGTTACATTACTACTATTTAAAGCTAGCAATGGTGCACACCTGTTGTATTCACGGCTGTCGTAATAGGTCAGATGATGAAGTCAAGCGGAGCTTTTATGGAATTCCCACTGTACGGGAACACGAAGGCGAGCAAACAAAGAAACTCAGCATACAAAGGAGAAATCTATGGCTTGCGAGAATCAACCGCAAGGATTATCAGCCTTCCAAACACAGCAAAGTCTGCTCCGATCATTTTATAAGTGGTAAGTTGTTTAAATAAACAATCAATTGTGTTTAAGTTTGTTTTTGGAAACCAAAACATCGTGTAAACAATCTCTGGAGAATGCCTAACTGGAACCGCTGAGTGTACGTTTACATTGTAATGTACACTTAATATCGCTCGTTTGTCACGTTTCTATTTGAAACTTGTCACTTCACTCACGCAAGGGTCATTTTTGAAAAACATTTTAGGTCTATTCTGTATGATTTAATTTGTGTTTGGGATGCAAACAGCGCGCCTTTTGGCGGATGCCGCCTGAATCGCGCAGATCCGATTTTTTTTTTTTTAGGGGGGGCGTTGGAGTGTCTGATTATAATTTCAAAGTAAATTCTGTATTAAAATGACTAAATAAGCAAATCCGTTACAGTCCATAAAACAGGAAGTATAAGGATAAGAAAAAAACAGTTTAAATCGGGAAGCTGCGTACATTTGTGCAGCCCGAGCGGTGTGCAGGACTGCGCAAATGTGCGCAGCTTCCCGATTTAAACTGTTTTTTTCTCATCCTTATACTTCCTGTTTCATGGACTGTAACGGATTTGCTTATTTAGTAATTTTAATACAGAATTTACTTTGAAATTATAATCAGACACTCCAACGCCCCCCCTAAAAAAAACCCGGATCTGTGCGATTCAGGCGGCATCCGCCAAAAGGCGCGCTGTGAATATATAAAGTTGCATATATCAGACAGCCTTTAAAGTTTGATGAAGTCAGTTTCAGGCTTTGGAGCAGGCTTTGGCAGTTTCAGGCTTTGGCAGCCCTGCATAGTCACTTGAAAATGCATCTTTGTCCACTTCGTTCCCCCAATCAAGGCCAGTTTGGCTGCATACCGTTGTCGTGAGGTGTCGTCTAATGTATCTATATACTTCTGCTTGATTTTGCCGACATTGATCTTTATTTTAGAAAACTGACTATATAACTTCATAAATTCGTCCGAGATAACGTAGCCAGTAGTGGCGATAGTCCGTTTTGTTTGCCCTCCAAGATGGCAGCTGGGGGGCGTTCCCCGGAATGCCGTGACGTCAGTGAAAACTATCTATTGGACACTCTTCCCAGACGGCTGGGTGTACGCCAGGACCCAGCTGTTTTCAGTGACTCACAGGAGGACAGAGAGAGTCAGATTGCCATTGATCACCCTAACGGACAATCCTTTGATCACCCTAATGACTCGCCGTTCACACCCAGCCTCCAGTGACCCACACCAACATGATGCCTCAATGACACCTTAGATGAGCTGGTCATCAGAATTCTGATTCTGATCCAGCAGAGGATAAATATCTGATACTTCCTATTAGTCAGACAGAACTGAGGAAGCCTTTTGGACGAGAGGTGAAACGTTTTCAAGAATCTTCAAGCAAGTCCAGTTGCCCATTTCTACCACCCACAGTTTACTATGACCTGGATGATTGAGAATCTTCACAGACTCGTATACAAACATTCGCACTGCGCGCGCAGCTGATGGAGCCTTTGCAGCCTCTGATTGTCTGGAAGCTGCTGTCACTCAAAAGCTGCGCTCACGCGATTGACTGATTTTTGCTCCTCCGAGCTGCACGCGCAGTGCGAATGTTTGTATGGAAAAACCTATGAATGTTGGCGCGCATGCTGTTGAACAATACTCATGCCGAAACGAAAGACATCCTTTAAAAATGCTTGGTGCTTAGAGCATTGTTTTGTCGGCAAGAGCCAAAAAGGAGAACACTTTGCCTTCTGCAAGCTCTGTCGCATTGACATTGATGTGGGGAGCAGAGGTAAAGGTGCGATAGACAGACACGCGGACACAGACCGCCACAGAGAGAATGCCAGCAGTGCTGGACAGTCATCTTTAGCATCATTTTTTGCCCCAGCTCTACCAACCCCAATCGATGACAAAACCACTGCTGCTGTGCTGACTAAATTGTTCCACACCATTAAACACCATCACTCGTACAGGAGTTTAGACTGCTCTGCAAAAGTTGACAGGTAAGGTTATAGGCCAAATGTAAATGACATGGTTGACTGTCATTTTTCATGTTTTTCTTTTTGATATTTTTTTGGATGAGCATAAATGAACACAACGATGTTTTGTTTTTAGTTTAGTTCCTGTGGATAAGCCAAGGCCAGTATAGTAGGCTAAATGACAGTAGGCCTACATGTTTCTTGACTCATTTTTCGATTTTTCTTTTTTTTTTCTTTTTGATGGTCATTTTCAAGTGAATAAATATGTTGGCCTAGGCATGGCAAAGACTGTTTTTTCAGCGTCTATAGAGTGCTTCGAGGTCAGCGCGGACCCAGCGGCGGCCATATTGGAAGTCAAAGGTTGCTGTGTCAGTGCATTGTTGTTGTTCAGCAAAGCAAAAAGGGGTGACAATGCCGAATATGTGTGTCATTGTTGGCTGTAGTAGCCGGGGGGAAAAGGGTGGCAAAAGCTTCCACAGACTCCCTGAAGTCGTGACTAACCAGGGAATTGCAGCACAGGAGAAAAGCGAGCGGAGGAGACGACAGTGGCTGGCTGCCATTAACCGATCAAATTTAGGACAACTTGACTGTATCCGGATTTGTTCTGATCACTTTGTGACAGGTAGGTTAAATTGTCTTGAATTTCATAGTTACTAAAATAAATGTGATACAAACTATTATCTTTTCTATGTACTTTCAGCAATGATTAATGGATATATTTGTCACATTAGGTAGCTTATATCTACTGCAGTGCATTGTTACATCAAATGGCATTTAAGATCTAGGCCTAGTAATGTTTATGTACACATGCTGTTAGTACAAGTTACATACTAGGCCTACATTTTATTCACTGACTAAAATAATTGATAATAATTATAATAGTTTTTCAAACATTATTTAGATTTTGGCTTCCATACTCTTGTAGTTCTGGAAATCCTTTAGTTCACAAAATGGACTTGGGTGAAACACTAGATAGTTCACAAGATCAATGTATGTCACATGCGGCAACAAGCTGGGGTCAGCTTTCCATTCCTTCTCACTAACAGTGTATGGATCTACATTCCCAATGAAATGTACCTTCTCAGCATAACGCTCCCGTGCCTGCTTATCCAAACTTTCACAGTAGTGCTCCATCACTTCAGATGTCTAAATTCTTAAAAAATCCAAGCTTCTAAGCCCTCTAACGCGGAAACGAATCGGTGAATGTGTACTCTATGATGTGTACTCTATGATGTGTACTCTATGAGTGCTCTGGAGCGAGTGACTTCCAAGATGGCCGCGCAGACCGCAGTGTTACTATTTTTAGCATCATCTCGGAGCACTCTATTGATGGACACAACTCTTTACAGTGACTTTACAGTGATGTTTCTTGTTGACATGGTCTTGACCATCATTACATTTCTCTTTTTGATAGGTGTTCCAAGTTAATAAATATATATTGACTTCATACGTTTTTTTATAAGTTTTTCTTCCCCCCCCCGTAACGCGACGGTGTCCTAACTTTAGGGCCTTTGTCCTCACTTTTGGACACAAGTGTCCTAACTTACAGACTCATGTCGGTGGTCACCCTACAGGAGTACAGAAAAGAAAAGAAAAGAGAAAAAGAGAGGAAGAAACCAAGAGACTCAGGGGCTCACTGCATAAATATTTTAAAAAAGATTCGGATGATGCAGCAGGTACTAGCAAAGGCAGTGGGGCAGCTGAGCCAGGTAAGACAGCCAACTTTTTCCAGCCCCGTAAAGTAACTCCAACCAAGGCACGCGCGGCACGCAATTCATGTTACAAACGAGGGGAGAGCAAGTCACACTGAACACCATATCAAACGCACAGGGCAGTGAATCATTTCATAACCACAACGGCTTAATAACATTGTGTTTCATATATCTGATTGAAGCTAAGAATATTCACATTAGCCCGCAATCATATCCCGCCGTTTCTCGAGCGGTGTGTTCTTCTCTGCTTTTCACACTGGACAGTACGCACGCACAGTATACTATGTTCGCCCCCAGCCCTGCCCGAAATCCCCCGTCCATCGCTGCTCCTTCAAGAGCACCCCAATCGCGTGATTATAGTAGACTATCCACAAGTTTAGGAAGGCATTGCGGGGGCTGTCGCATGCAGGCTTGGGGCGTAACGGAATACATTTAATGGCGTTTGGTTAAAGGATGTGTGTGTGGGTTGGCCCCCGGGGGGGGCCCATTCAGAGCATTTTGTCCCGGGCCCAGCCAAAGCTGTCAGCGGCCCTGTCTCTCTCTACACATGTTCACACACACACACACACACACACACTATTAATAGATAATACATAATATACATAATAATACTTGATAATACACATAGTACTTGCATATCAAAACATCAAATGTTTTTCAATGATAAATGTTTTGAATTGGACTTTTAATATTAGAATCAGTTCAGTTGTACTGAATGTTATTTTTTATATTATACAATATTTCATATTGTGGGCGGCACGGTGGTGTCGTGGTTAGCGCTGTCGCCTCACAGCAAGAAGGTCCTGGGTTCGAGCCCCGGGGCCGGCGAGGGCCTTTCTGTGTGGAGTTTGCATGTTGTCCGCGTGGGTTTCCTCCGGGTGCTCCGGTTTCCCCCACAGTCCAAAGACATGCAGGTTAGGTTAACTGGTGACTCTAAATTGACCGTAGGTGTGAATGTGAGTGTGAATGGTTGTCTGTGTCTATGTGTCAGCCCTGTGATGACCTGGTGACTTGTCCAGGGTGTACCCCGCCTTTCGCCCATAGTCAGCTGGGATAGGCTCCAGCGTGCCTGCGACCCTGTAGAAGGATAAAGCGGCTAGAGATAATGAGATGAGATTTCATATTATAAGGGGCTTGAATTTGAGTTCAATAAACAGAATACTCTGTTTATATTTTTGTCTGAATTGGTTGCATGTTTTCATATAGGGAGCTATAACAGCACTGAATACTTGAGTGCGACTGTAGAGATACATTATACGCTGCCATTCATAATTAAATCTAGATCTTCTGAACTTTAACGTATCATGGTGAAGAAAAAACTGCAATTTCCTGGCAACAAAATTGTGACTAGTGAAAAGGCTGAATGGCTAGTGACTCGGGAAAACCACTAGCCACAGTGGCCGGTGAGCAAAAAAGTTAATGTAAAGCCCTGCAATGTACATATGTGTGTGGTTGGAATAACCAAATTTCAGATCTCCATATGGAAGAAGAGAATCCAATGTACTTATAAAAAAAAAATCCTCTTACCTTCCATGTGGAGATCCTGGACATGAGCCCCAAGAAAACTGTTAGGTTTTTAAATCCGTCTGTAGCAAAGGATGTCGAATTGACAAAGTAGGATCTAGGAATGTAGACCTCTGCTGCCTAAGAGATTCTGCCTCACAGATATCCGGGAGATTCTGCCTCACAGATCGATCCAGGAGCAACCAGTCACTGACACAGACACAGCTGCTCAGAGATGTTTCTCAATTTATTGTAGGACAAACATGAGTATATACTCACATTCAAGAGTGTGTTGTAGCTATATGATTGGATGATGATGTGATCGATGAAGCTAAGTTATCTATGCTTGACAAGGTAACATAATTGGGTGATGAAGCATTACATCACTGGTTTAGACTGCACTACTTTATGAAAGAAGAGAAACATTATGTACCATTACATCACCCGTTAGAATCATAATCTGATGAAAGAAGAAAGATATTACTGGTCAACATAACCTTGATGAAGCAGAGAACAGAATGTGTGGGCAAAGATAAATCTCAAGGATTTAACTAACAAAAACAAGCTACAATCTGTACCAGTTTCAAGCATGCCAAACATATTTTAGATTCTTCAAAGTAGCCACCATTTACCTTGATTGCACTTTGCACACTATTGGGATTATCTTAACCAGCTTCATGAGGTTGTCGCCTGGAATGCTTTTCAGTTGACAACAGGTGTGCCTCATCAATAGTTAATTAGTGCAATTTCTTGCCTTCTTAAGGCATTTGAGATCAAACAGTAAATAATAAAAATACAGTAAATAGCCCTATTCCACAACTGTAGTAATCCATATTATGTCAAGAACCGCTCAACCAAGTAAAAAGAAACAACAGTCCATTACTTTAGGACATGAAGTGTCTTTTAATTAAGAAAAAAAAAACATTGAATTAGAAGTGTTTCCAAACTTTTCATTGATACTATATGTCTCAAATTGCATAGTTCCTGTACTTTTTATTGCATCTAGTGCTAATGTGTTCACCCTGGGAAACTCAGCAAGCTGTAGTATGCTATTAATATCCTGATGGACCATCAAATGTGACATGTGAAACATTCAATGCTTTTTGCAGTCACAGATGATGATGATCTGATTGATGAAGCTGTTATCTATGCATAACGTAAATGGGTGATGAAGCATTACATCACTGGTTTAGACTACACTACTGTATGAGAGACACTATGTACTATTACATCACTGGTCAAGATCACAGTATTATGAAAAGAAGAAAGATGTTCCTGGTTTACATAACCTTCATTAAGCAGAGAGCATAATGTGTGAGCGAAGATAAATCTCAAGGATTTAACTTAACCAAAACAATTAGCAATCAGGACTGCCTGTACCAGTCTCAAGAACAAGTCAAACAAATACCTCTATCAACTGGTAACTGGCATGTCCTGTCTTTTGCCGATATCTTGCAACATTGATGGAGTGTCCTCTCCACTTGTGCTATAAGACCTGGGCAGGAGGATATACAAGTCTTGGGCTGGCAAGACTCCCCTCTTGACATTGATGATATGACCCAAAGGAGAGGATGAACCAATACAATTTGGTACCAGCATAGCTGCAGGAGTTATCGGGAGGCCATGTAGTAGATCAGTGTTTCTCAAACTTTTTTCACCAAGTACCACCTCAGAAAATACTTGGCTCTCCAAGTACCACCATAATGACCAACATTAAAATACAGTAGCATAGTAGGCCTAAGTATTCATTAAAAACAAGGCGTGGTTTTATTTAACAAGTATATTTAATATTGTTGGCCACTGTAACATTACACACAGTACTTTGAACAGTAACACTGTTTAAATATAGGAAAATAAAACACTGTACTTAAATAATGAATCAAATAAATTGGCCAAATCTGCAACATCTGTATTCTCATCAAGCTGTATGGTAAAATACTACTGTTCTTAATGCGCTCAATCAGTGTCTTTTTAACATCGTCAGCCATGTCGTTTATTCTCCTTGACACGGTGTCATTTGAAAGCGGCACCAAGTTTAACTCTCTGGCAGCTTTCTCTCCACACATGATACGTGTCACCTCTTTGGCTAATGGCAAACACAGCAGTTCCCTGATTGTGTGCGGCTTACCGGCTCTGGCGATCAGGAGGCTGGCACGATATGAAGCTTCCTGTGCTTTGGCTACGGGTGTACCATAGGACAGAATGGTGGACTTGGACTGCTTCAGTTCATCACGTTTTCGTAAAAAAAAAAAATCCATTGGTTTGTCCTTTAGTGCTGTGTGTTTGGTTGTAAGATGCCGTTTGAGATGTGATGGTTTCATGGACTCATTGCTCAGAACGTCCCCGCATACAACACACTGCGGCCTGGGCAGCTCCTCTGTCCCGCTCCAAATGAATCCCAGTTTTATGTATTTTTCGTCATACTTCCTCCTCACTGGTTTCTGCCGTTTGCTAGCAGTTCTGGGGCTGTTTTTGCCACTGTCGTTAGCATCTGCGCTCGGCTCACACACGTCCTCTTCAGTTCTCCCTCTCTCCTGATCCACGCTCGCATTCGCGGATTTAAGCCACGACAGTAATTTTGTCGTACTCGTCATAATTAGCAAAGCCACCTCCACCTTTTCCCATCACAGCCTAGTCTACCAATGGCGGATAACCGTCTGTCAGCGGAACCGGCGGGAATGCGTACGTATGCTATGTATGGCTACCCAGAAGCACTTGCAAACTTTTTAAAATTATTAACTTAATTTGTATCTCCTTTCATTTTCTTGTCATCGGTTGATAAGATATTTTCATCCATTCGGATATTATGGATAGTATTTCACGTTTTATTTTATTTTTACATTTTTATTTATATTTAATTAAGTGATTCTTTGGCGTACCACTAGAATGGAGCCCGCGTACCACAGTTTGAGAATCTCTGTAGTAGATCAACCAACCATCTTAGGGGCTCCATTCCAGATTTTTTTCAGTTACCTGTGATAAGCTTTATCCAATTGGCATAAGAAGAAGTGCCGGGGTCACTTCTGATGGTGAAAGAAATCATCGCATCTCATTGGACAGCTACTGCCTGCCTCTATCTGGCCAGCCCCCAGCCAGTAAGGTGCTGTCCTGCCACAGCCTGCTGACTCCACTGGGTGTGTGGCGTGGGGCTTAGAGCAAACCTTGACAAGCAGGCTGTAAATCTGCACTAGGCAATAACAAAAGATACAAGAAGACTCCAGCTCTTTGCTTCACAAGCTGGAACATTCGTACTATGTCCCCCGGACTGACCAAATATCTTCAGCAGATTAATGATGCATGAAAGACTGCCGCGATCGACAAGGAGTTGGCAAGACTGAACATCAATATCACTTGCCTGCAGGAGACCCATCTTGCTGAAAGTGGTTCCATCAGAGAATCAAACTACACCTTCTTTTGACAGGGCTTGTCACCGAATCAACCAAGACAGCACAGTGTTGGCTTTGCTGTGAAGAACTCATTTACTGCTACCATAGAAAATCCTTCTGGTGGGTCAGAGAGAATCCTTAATCTTCACATATTGACCTTTTCAGGTCATGTCACCATCATCAGTGCATATGCCCCAACACTCTACTCCATGCTAAGGGTAAAAGATGAGTTTTCTGAGGCACTAGATGCTACATTATCCAGGATACCCACTGCTGAAAGTTTGTATCTCTGAAGAGACTTCAACACCAGAGTGGGAGCTGACAGCAAATCTTGGCCTGCATGCCTAGGTCAGCATGGCATTGGCAGGATAAAACAAAATGGTCAGAGATTGCTCGAACTTTGCTGTTTTCACGGCCTGTGTATTACCAATACATATTTCAAATGCAAGGAGATTCACAAACTTTCTTGGAGGCACTCATGGTCTTGCCACTGGCACCAGCTTGACCTTGTCATTACCAGGCGCCAAGACCTGAGCAGCGTCCTCCTCACCTGCACTTATCACAGCACTGATTGTAACACGGACAACTCCCTTGTCGTCAGCAAAGTAAGGGTGAAGCCAAAGAAAATTCACCACACCAAAATCAAAGGCCTACCTTTAATTAACACCTGCTGCACCAACAACCCTGTAGAAAAGCAGAAATTTGTGAATTCTTTCAAAGAGGCAATAGAGACCTCCACATCCAGTGATTCCACCATTCACTCTGGAAAAAAGTCTTCACTCAGGTCATGTTGGTTCGTCTGCAAGGTTCTGGCTGCACATGTCTATCCAGAGTCACAGTGCAGATTCAGAAGTGGTAGATCTACTGTGGATATGATCTTCTTGTGATGCCAGCTACAGGAGAAGGGCAGGGAGCAGCAGAAACCCCTGTACATTGCCTTCATCAACCTAAGACGTTTGACCTTGTCAGTAGAAGTGGGCTCTTCATTCTCCTTAAGAAGATTGGTTGTCCCCCAAAACTGTAGAATATGATTACTTCTTTCCACAATGACATGCACAGCACAGTCTGCTTCAATTGTGCCACCTCAAATCCTTTCCCAGTAAGCAGTGGAGTAAAGCAAGGCTGCATCCTGGCACCAATTCTCTTCAGGATATTTTTCTCCCTGCTTCTCCATTATGCATTTGTGAATTGCGATGAGGGCATCTACCTTCGTACTAGAGCCAACAGAAAGCTCTTCAACATCGCCCAGCTGTGTGCCAAAACAAAGGTCAAGAAGGTTATCATTCATGAGCTGCTGTTTGCTGATGATGCTGCACTGATGTCACACACTGAACCTGGTCTCCATCAACTTGTTGATCACTTCTCTCACTCCTGCAAGGAATTTGGGTTGACCATAAGTATTAAAAAGACCAACTTCCTGACCCAGGATGCTGACTCTCCTCCTGTCATTGCCATTGATGACAGCCATACTGATGTATTGGACAACTTCACCTATCTGGGGTCAACTATATCTAGCGCTCTCTCCCTGGACATTTGAAGTCAGCACAAGAATTGCTCAAATGGCAGGGGTTATGGCAAAACTGAACAAGAGAGCATGGTCTAATATTCAGCTGACTGTAAATACTAAGCTGTGCGTGTAACAACCCTGTATACTCAGTACTCTCCTTTATGATGGTGAGTTTTGGACAATGTATGCAAGAGAGCAAAAAAGGCTGAACAGTTTCCACCTCTGCTGCCGTCGGCGTATCCAGAACATTCCATGGCAGGCCAGGCTAACTGACACAGAGGTCCTTCAATGTGCTGGCATCCTAAGCTCGTATTCCATCCGTTGATGGTTAATTTCGCTGGCACTGACTAGTGACAATAAAGGGTTCATTCATTCATTCTAGACGTCTCAGGTGGCTAGGCCATGTACATGGACTCAGGGTGCATTCCCATGGATATGCTGTATGCTGAACTCTGTGAAGGGTTGCATCCAGTTGGAAGGCTGCATCTCTGTTTTAAAGATGTGTGCAAGAGAGACTTAAAGTTGGCAAGCGTCAGTCCGAGCATTTGGGAAAACACAGCAGACTTGCGTGAAGCTTGGAGGGTAGCAGTCAGAAACAGTATGCAGAAGGCTGAACAAGACAGAAATAACCAGCTCTCAATGAAAAGAGCTCAGAGGAAAGTTAGGGCAACATCTTCAAGAGAGCCATCATCGTTTATCTGCAACCATTGTGCAAGACACTGTCATTCTAGAATAGATAGTTTTCACTGACATCACGGCATTCCGGGGAACGCCCTCCAGCTGCCATCTTGTGGGGCAAACAAAACGGACCATCGCCATTACCGGCTACGTTATCTCAGACGAATTTATGAAGTTATATAGTCAGTTTTCTAAAATAAAGATCAATGTCGGCAAAATCAAGCAAACAGAAGTATATAGATACATTAGACGACATCTCACGACAACGGTATGCAGCCAAACTGGCCTTGATTGGGGGAATTGACCCCTACGAAGTGGACAAAGATGCATTTTCAAGTGACTATGCAGGGCTGCCAAAGCCTGAAACTGCCAAAGCCTGCTCCAAAGCCTGAAACTGACTTCATCAAACTTTAAAGGCTGTCTGATATCTACAACTTTATATATTAACAGCGCGCCTTTTGTCGGATGCTGCCTTTTTCACGGCTGAATCGCGCAGATCCGATTTTTTTTGGGGGGGGGGGGGGGCGTTGGAGTGTCTGATTATAATTTCAAAGTAAACTCTGTATTAAAATTACTAAATAAGCAAATCCATTACAGTCCATGAAACAGGAAGTATAAGGATGAGAAAAAAACAGTTTAAATCGCAAAGCTGCACACATTTGTGCAGCCCGAGCGGTGTGCAGGACTGCGCAAATGTGCGCAGCTTTGCGATTTAAACTGTTTTTTTCTCATCCTTATACTTCCTGTTTCATGGACTGTAACGGATTTGCTTATTTAGTAATTTTAATACAGAATTTACTTTGAAATTATAATCAGACACTCCAATGCCCCCTCTAAAAAAAAATCGGATCTGCGCGATTCAGGCGGCATCCGCCAAAAGGCGCACTGTTTGCATCCCAAACACAAATTAAATCATACAGAATAGACCTAAAATGTTTTTCAAAAATGACCCTTGCATGAGTGAAGTGACAAGTTTCAAATAGAAACGTGACAAACGAGCGATATTAAGTGTACATTACAATGTAAACGTACACTCAGCGGTTCCAGTTAGGCATTCTCCAGAGATTGTTTACATGATGTTTTGGTTTCCAAAAACAAACTTAAACACAATTGATTGTTTATTTAAACAACTTACCACTTATAAAATGATCGGAGCAGACTTTGCTGTGTTTGGAAGGCTGATAATCCTTGTGGTTGATTCTCACAAGCCATAGATTTCAACTTTGTATGCTGAGTTTCTTTGTTTGCTCGCCTTCGTGCTCCTGTACAGTGGGAATTCCATAAAAGCTCCGCTTGACTTCATCTATTACCTATATCACCTATTACGACAGCCGTGAATACAACAGGTGTGCACCATTGCTAGCTTTAAATAGCCTGCTTGGGTTCTTTTGAAGACTTTGTACTCGCACGTTACAATGTGTGCTCAGTCACCCGTACGGTAAGCTTGACCCGCAAGATGGCCGCCACTAGGGAATCCCCGACTCTGTGACGTCATGTGAAAACTATCTATAGACCTCTTCAGCCACTTTAGGAAATGCTACAGCACCTAATGTGCTACACCATCATCTCCTGAGATGAATGGATGCTGGATGTTATTATAGGTCAGGGGTTTAACAGTTCCTGTCCATTTCACTCCTAAAAGCAGTAATTCAAGTTATTGTCTAAATTTATGCAGAAACATTCAAGTGATATAAATCCAGTTTGACTCCTCATGGCATGTCACTCCAGCACTATGCCTGACCATGTGTATCAAGTCCTGACTGAAGGCAGTTCTGCCCTCTATTTTAAAATGTTCTAGGGGCTTTAGAAAGGGGGGCATGGCTCTAATTTTACTGTTAATAAAAGTAGGTACCCCGAGGGCTGCAGCAGCAAACATGCTGAACAGCACTGATGATTGATTTTTCCTCATGTCATTTTTTGTACCAAAGTTGTACTATTCATTTTAATTTTGTATGAAAGCAAAAGACCAAGTCTTTAACATTACATATGTCCACTTTTTATGTGTATTAATGTAATATTTTATCAATTAAACAACAACTAAAACAGACTGTTCCAGCCTTCATACAACACACTGGCCCAGTGGCTGACAGGCTGTTCACGGAGCATGTTGTTTTCTGATGGCTCATTCAATTTCCCATGGGAGGGAATCACTTGGAAACACTGACAGACTAATAAAACGTTGTAATGTTTCTCTGATCACAATGGCTGCTGAATAACAGGCGGGCGGGATCAGATTCATTTTTGGGTTTTATTCACAACCACAACTCAAAAGAAAACATGCTTTTCAGCTGTGTTAAATAAATTCTTGTGGAGTAATGCACTAGCGTGACTTTAACTTGGAGAAGACGATGACTTTCTGCTCCTTTCCCCCTTTTATCTGCTCCCTCTCACTGCACACAAACACAGACAGCACATTAATTCACCACAGGTGCTTCCACTTTGCCACTCACCTTCCCAGGCTTTGCTCTCCATTCACAAACTGGTCCTTGACCATGCCCTCACTGCCACAAACTGCCACCGCCCAACTCAGGCCAGGGAGCCATCCGGCCTGCAGCTGACACGTTCTACAACACGTTCCACAAGCCACTGTTAAGAGGCACAGTAATGACTAAAATCCACAAACGCTATGAAGCTAAAAAGAAAACTAAGGAAGAGGATTTGGCTTCAGCGGAATATGTTGCCCTAACAGGAGACTACTGGACCTCTGTCTCATTATCTCATCTCATTATCTCTAGCTGCTTTATCCTGTTCTACAGGGTCGCAAGCAAGCTGGAGCCTATCCCAGCCGACTACGGGCGAAAGGCGGGGTACACCCTGGACAAGTCGCCAGGTCATCACAGGGTTGACACATAGACACAGACAACCATTCACACTCACATTCACACCTATGGTCAATTTAGAGTCACCAGTTAACCTAACCTGCATGTCTTTGGACTGTGGGGGAAACCGGAGCACCCAGAGGAAACCCACGCGGACACGGGGAGAACATGCAAACTCCGCACAGAAAGGCCCTCGCTGGCCACGGGGCTCGAACCCGGACCTTCTTGCTGTGAGGCAACAGCGCTAACCACTACATCACCGTGCCGCCCTGGACCTCTGTGAGTAACAATAATTATCTGGGTGTAACTGCGCATCTCATCACTAAAACCTGGGAACTGAAGTTATTTGCGCTAACCGTAATGAAAACAGAAGAGTGCCACTTTGCAGAGGCATGTGCAGAACAGTTTCAAACAATAGCATGCAAGTGGGTAATTGAAGGAAAAATCGCAACTATAGGGACAGACAGTACATGCAATATGACAGCTGCAGCTAGACTACTGCCATCTGAGCACATGCCCTGCATAGCTCACATTCTACAAAGAAGCATCACTGTGAGCCTCTCTGACAGTGGATTTGTGAATGTATTGGTCAAGTGTCGCAAAATTGTTGGCCACTTCAAACACAGCCTGGCAAACACTATGGAGCTTCAAGCACAGCAAGCGATCCTTGGACAGCAGCAGGAGCCACTGATCCAGGGCATTTGGAATTCGACACTGGAAATGGTCAAGCATCTGAACCGCAATCAAGCAGCAATAAAAGCAACCCTGGACCAACAACACAACAAACTAGTTATGCTGATGCCACCAGAATGGGACAAAGTGCAGAGATTGAAAACTCTTCTAGAGCCCTGTAGGTAAGAAATCCACATATAATGTTACTACTAGTGTAAGTTAAAAATTAAATTGAACTGATTAAATTCAAATTAAATGTTAATTCATTTGTAAATGTACCAACTTGTACAACCCCAATTCCAAAAAAGTTGGGACAAAGTACAAATTGTAAATAAAAACGGAATGCAATGATGTGGAAGTTTCAAAATTCCATTTTATTCAGAATAGAACATAGAGGACATATCAAATGTTTAAACTGAGAAAATGTATCATTTAAAGAGAAAAATTAGGTGATTTTAAATTTCATGACAACAACACATCTCAAAAAAGTTGGGACAAGGCCATGTTTACCACTGTGAGACATCCCCTTTTCTCTTTACAACAGTCTGTAAACGTCTGGGGACTGAGGAGACAAGTTGCTCAAGTTTAGGGATAGGAATGTTAACCCATTCTTGTCTAATGTAGGATTCTAGTTGCTCAACTGTCTTTGGTCTTTTTTGTCGTATCTTCCGTTTTATGATGCGCCAAATGTTTTCTATGGGTGAAAGGTCTGGACTGCAGGCTGCCAGTTCAGTACCCGGACCCTTCTTCTACGCAGCCATGATGCTGTAATTGATGCAGTATGTGGTTTGGCATTGTCATGTTGGAAAATGCAAGGTCTTCCCTGAAAGAGACGTCGTCTGGATGGGAGCATATGTTGCTCTAGAACCTGGATATACCTTTCAGCATTGATGGTGTCTTTCCAGATGTGTAAGCTGCCCATGCCACACACACACTAATGCAACCCCATACCATAAGAGAGGCAGGCTTCTGAACTGAGCGCTGATAACAACTTGGGCCGTCCTTCTCCTCTTTACTCCGAATGACACGGTGTCCCTGATTTCCATAAAGAACTTCAAATTTTGATTCGTCTGACCACAGAACAGTTTTCCACTTTGCTACAGTCCATTTTAAATGAGCCTTGGCCCAGAGAAGATGTCTGCACTTCTGGATCATGTTTAGATACGGCTTCTTCTTTGAACTATAGAGTTTTAGCTGGCAACGGCAGATGGCACGGTGAATTGTGTTCACAGATAATGTTCTCTGGAAATATTCCTGAGCCCATTTTGTGATTTCCAATACAGAAGCATGCCTGTGTGTGATGCAATGCCGTCTAAGGGCCCGAAGATCACGGGCACCCAGTATGGTTTTCCTGCCTTGACCCTTACGCACAGAGATTCTTCCAGATCCTCTGAATCTTTTGATGATATTTTGCACTGTAGATGATGATATGTTCAAACTCTTTGCAATTTTACACTGTCGAACTCCTTTCTGATATTGCTCCACTATTTGTCGGCGCAGGATTAGGGGGATTGGTGATCCTCTTCCCATCTTTACTTCTGAGAGCCACTGCCACTCCAAGATGCTCTTTTTATACCCAGTCATGTTAATGACCTATTGCCAATTAACCTAATGAGTTGCAATTTGGTCCTCCAGCTGTTCCTTTTTTGTACCTTTAACTTTTCCAGCCTCTTATTGCCCCTGTCCCAACTTTTTTGAGATGTGCTGCTGTCATGAAATTTCAAATGAGCCAATATTTGGCATGAAATTTCAAAATGTCTCACTTTCAACATTTGATATGTTGTCTATGTTCTATTGTGAATACAATATCAGTTTTTGAGATTTGTAAATTATTGCATTCTGTTTTTATTTACAATTTGTACTTTGTCCCAGCTTTTTTGGAATCGGGGTTGTATTCTAATAACTTACACTCTCTTTCTGTGTGTGTGTGTGTGTGTGTGTGTGTTATTCTATTGCAGGTATGTAACTGAGATTCTGGGTGGAGAAGCCTATGTCTCCTGCTCAGTACTGCCTGCCCTCTGCCACTTGCGTCAAGTAATGGAAGTCTCTGATGAGGACCCTCCATGTGGTGAGATTTAAGATGACATTCAAGGTAGACCTAACCTCCCACCAAGAAAATACCAACAACACATGGATCAAGCTTGCAACGGCACTGGATCCACATTTCAAAGACTTGAAGAGCCTGCCCAAGAGTGAAAGGAAGAGGTGTGAACCACACTTGGAGGCATGCTGCATGAACAATCACCCAGAAGGTCTCTGCAGACCTCTCAAGATGGGCCACCCAGGAAGAAAATGAGCCTTCTACAGATGGGCTCAGATTCAGAATCAGATGAAGAGGTGCAGCCTGACAGAGCCATACACAGGTGCAGAGCAGAGACCAGCATCAGTATGGAGGACTGCCCCTTGCAGTGGTGGGCTGCTCATTCAGGAGCTCATGACAAGCTGGCCCTGCTTGCCCACAAATATCTAGCCACTCCTGCAGCCACGGTTCCATGTGAAAGACTCAGTTGTAGGCCACATTGTTCACAAGAAACAGTCAGCTTTTACATTCAGAAAATGTTAACTAGTTAGTTTAGTTTGCCTCAGCAACTGGCTAAAAGAAGAATAAGTAAGAGGGCCACATTTACAGTGGTGCTTGAAAGTTTGTGAACCCTTTAGAATTTTCTATATTTCTGCATAAATAGGACCTAAAACATCATCAGATGTCTATGCTCAGTAGTATCACACAAGTCTAAAAGTAGATAAAGAGAACTCAGTTAAACAAATGAGACAAAAATATTATACTTGGTCATTTATTTATTGAGGAAAATTATCCAATATTACATTTCTGTGAGTGGCAAAAGTATGTGAACCTTTGCTTTCAGTATCTGGTGTGAGCCCCTTGTGCAGCAATAACTGCAACTAAATGTTTCCAGTAACTATTGATCAGTCCTGCACACCGGCTTGGAGGAATTTTAGCCCATTCCTCCATACAGAACAGCTTCAGCTCTGGGATGTTGGTGGGTTTCCTCATATGAACTGCTCATTTCAGGTCCTTCCACAGTATTTCGATTGGATTAAGGTCAGGACTTTGACTTGGCCATTCTAAAACATTAACTTGATTCTTCTTTAACCATTCTTTGGTAGAACGACTTGTGTGCTTAGGGTCGTTGTCTTGCTGCATGACCCACCTTCTCTTGAGATTCAGTTCATGGACAGATGTCCTGACATTTTCCTTTAGAATTCACTGATATGATTCAGAATTCATTGTTCCATCAATGATAGCAAGCTATCTTGGCCCAGATTCAGCAAAACGGGCCCAAACCATGATACTACCACCACCACGTTTCACAGATGGGATAAGGTTCTTATCTGCTGGAATGCAGTGTTTTCCTTTCTCCAACCAAACGCTTCTCATTTAAACCAAAAAGTTCTATTTTGGTCTCACCTGTCCACAAAACATCTTTCCAATAGCCTTCTGGCTTGTCCACGTGATCTTTAGCAAACTGCAGATGGGCATCAATGTTCTTTTGGAGAGCAGTGGCTTTCTCCTTGCAACCCTGCCATGCACACCATTGTCGTTCAGTGTTCTCCTGATGGTGGACTCATGAACATTAACATTAGCCAATGTGAGAGAGACCTTCAGTTGTTTAGAAGTTACCCTGGGGTCCTTTGTGACCTCGCCGACTATTACATGCCTTGCTCTTGGAGTGATCTTTTACCCTGTCCACACTAGGGATTTTGTACCGATACGATACTACTTTCGTACCGCAACACTTGTCCACACTAGCAACTATACCGGTACTGTAGCGGTATAACTGTAGCGGTACAAAACCCACAAATGTATGGGTTTCGTACTGGTACAGCATCGGTACTGTAGCGCTTCGCTGTAGTGTGGACAGATGAAGCGGTTCTGTATCAATACAAATATAATGCGCATGAGCAAAGTCACACACCTCAATCGATGTCTTCGCTGAATAAAATAGTGAAGAACGGAGATTCGTTTTCTTTGTTTCTTTCTCAACTGCCTCGCGCGTTTTATACGATTCGACTGAATAAATGACCACCAGAAATACAGACTGTACATTGACAACAAAAAGCACACACACGTTGTTTCATCTGCCATATTCTCGGAAGGAAGTTACTCGGTAACCACAGAAACATTTCACGCACGCGCATTTCAACTACTGTGAAAGAAAACCGCAAACATTTCTCGCTAGTGTGGACAGATGCACTAAACTGTACCAGTATACTTTGTATCGATACAGTTATACCACTATTGTACCGGTATATATGTGAACACAGCTTTAGTTGGTCAACCACTCCTGGGGAGGGTAACAATGGTCTTGAATTTCTTCCATTTGTACACAATCTGTCTGACTGTGGACTGGTGGAGTCCAAACTCTTTAGAGATGGTTTTGTAACCTTTTCCAGCCTGATGAGCATCAACAACGCTTTTTCTGAGGTCCTCAGAAATCTCCTTTGTTTGTGCCATGATACACTTCCACAAACGTGTTGTGAAGATCAGACTTTGATAGATCCCTGTTCTTTAAATACAACAGGGTGCCCACTCACACCTGATTGTCATCCCATTGATTGAAAACACCTGACTCTAACTTCACCTTCAAATTAACTACTAATCCTAGAGGTTCACATACTTTTGCCGTTCACAGATATATAATATTGGATCATTTTCCTCAATAAATAAATGACCAAGTATAATATTTTTGTCTCATTTGTTTAACTGGGTTCTCTTTATCTACTTTTAGGACTTGTGTGAAAATCTGATGATGTTTTAGCTCATATTTATGCAGAAATATAGAAAATTCTAAAGGGTTCACAAACTTTCAAGCACCACTGTAATTGTGTGAAAGTGCAGTTGTTTGCACAAAAAGAAAAGGAAAAAGTTTCATCCATCCTATATTTGCTAAACAAGAGCAATGGCTAAGAGGCCCAAATTGTTTAGAATTAAGGTTATCTCTTTGTTTCATCTCATCGTATTATCTCTAGCCGCTTTATCCTGTTCTACAGGGTCGCAGGCAAGCTGGAGCCTATCCCAGCTGACTACGGGCGAAAGGCGGGGTACACCCTGGACAAGTCGCCAGGTCATCACAGGGCTGACACATAGACACAGACAACCATTCACACTCACATTCACACCTACGGTCAATTTAGAGTCACCAGTTAACCTAACCTGCATGTCTTTGGACTGTGGGGGAAACCGGAGCACCCGGAGGAAACCCACGCGGACACGGGGAGAACATGCAAACTCCGCACAGAAAGGCCCTCGCCGGCCCCGGGGCTCGAACCCAGGACCTTCTTGCTGTGAGGCGACAGCGCTAACCACTACACCACCGTGCCGCCTATCTCTTTGTTTGATTTTTAAAAAGTGTTCTGAATAACACATCCTATGTTTGCTTAGAGGCAAATTGAGTTATGGTGTGGTATGATTTAGTTGATGTTATTTTTCAATCTTAATAATACCATCATTTGGACTTGTCATCAATAAAAACCCAAATGTTAAACATATATATCCACCTCCTGTCATTTATCTTTCCCTTCCAACAACAATATACAGAGAAAATGTTAATTTTGTGGGTCATATTAAGGAATGTTGATTAATCGTAATTAATTCACAGCTACCCTGTGATTAATTAGATTTAAAAAATTAATCGTTTGACAGCCCTACTTGCTATACATCTGTAATATACAGGAATAATTTGATTCCCTACCATTCGTCTACTAAGATGTACTGCAATTTGTCCATATGTCCAAATTGTCACATTAATGCTAAGCTTGTCCAGATAGTCTTTTTGCATCTCTTTATAAATGTAAATGTCACATCCATAATGCTAGAAGTAGCTTAGAAGCTATTCAGATTTCCATCATAGTTCTAATCTAAAATATTACTGTAGTATCTTCACTAGCTCTTGTTAAAAACTCATTTTAAAAAAATACAGCAATGTGATCTGAAAAACAGAAGCACCATATGATGGTAGTAGCCTGCAGGTTTATTTGAACTGGGCATGTGCTGAGATATGGTAGGGGAGCAGCTGGTGTTGCACTGCCATCTGGATGGGCAGTCTGGGAATTACAACAACAGAGAGAACATATAAAATGGTCCTAATATAAGTCCTACTTAATTTGCCACCCATGGGAACATTTCAGCCCCCTCATGACTGTTTTTAATGAGCACTGAAAATCAGGTTTTGTCTTCAGTGTTAATTTAAATCTGAAAATTTTGATTTGGTTATTAACATGTTCCCTTGGTGCATGATGTCTGTGAAGGTTGGGAGCAGTGTTCTATATTCACTAGCACACACAACTGTCGCATTCCTAATATCAAGCCACTCCTGAAACAGAGACAACGTCAGAAGTGACCACGGAAAAAAAAAAAAAAAATATATATATATATATATATATATATATATATATATATATACACACACAGTATATTATAGAATGTGTGTGTGTATATATATATACACACACACATTCTATACACAGTATACACAGTATATTATAGAATGTGTGTGTGTGTATATATATATATATATATATATATATATATATATATAGAGAGAGAGAGAGAGAGAGAGAGAGAGAGAGAATATATATATATATATATATATATATATATATACACAGTATATTATAGAGTGTATGTGTGTATATACAGTGCTCAGTGTAAATGAGTACACCTCCTTTGAAAAGTAACATTTTAAATAATATCTCAATGAACAGAAACAATTTCCAAAATGTTGACAAGACAAAGTTTAATATAACATCTGTTTAACTTATAACATGAAAGTTAGGTTAATAATATAACTTAGATTACACATTTTTCAGTTTTACTCAAATTATGGTGGTGCAAAAATGAATACACCCCACAACAAAAACTACTACATCTAGTGCTTTGTATGGCCGCCATGATTTTTAATGACAGCACCAAGTCTTCTCGGCATGGAATGAACAAGTTGGCGACATTTTGCAACATCAATCTTTTTCCATTCTTCAACAATGACCTCTTTTAGTGACTGGATGCTGGATGGAGAGTGATGCTCAACTTTTCTCTTCAGAATTCCCCAAAGAAAATAATTTCTTTACACCACAAAGGTGAAGGCTACAAGAAGATCAGCAAAGCTTTACTTATCAGTCAGAATACTGTAGCAAAAGTGGTACAAAACTTTAAGAAAGATGGAACTGCTACCATCTCCCAGAGATGTCCAGGTCATCCACGGAAGTTAACACCTCGACAGGAGCGTCTTCTGATGAGAAGCGTTGAAGAAAATCGGCATGCAAGTTCATTGCAGTTATCTAAAGAAGTAGAAAGCCAAACTGAGGTGACTATTTCCCGTGACACAATCCGATGTACACTGCAGAGGAATGGCATGCATGGATGCCGTCCATGAAAGAAGCCTCTCCTAAAGCCCAGGCACAAAAAAGCCCACCTAGAGTTTGCCAGGGCCCATGCTGACAAAGATGAAGACTACTGGGACTCTATACTCTGGAGTGATGAGACCAAGATAAATGTTTTTGGAACTGATGGCTTCAAAACTGTATCACGTTGCAAAGGTGAGGAATACAAAGAAAAATGCATGGTGCCTACAGTGAAACATGGTGGTGGCAGTGTCCTTATGTGGGGCTGCATGAGTGCTGCTGGTGTCGGGGAGTTGCATTTCATTGATGGCATCATGAATTCACAGACGTATTGCTCTGTATTGAAAGAGAAGATGCTACCATCACTCCGTGCCGTTGGTCATTGTGCACTTTTCCAACATGACTAAACACACATCTAAGGCCACTGTTGGATTTCTGAAGAAGAACAGAGTGAAAGTGATTCAGTGGCCAAGTATGTCTCCTGATCTGAACCCAATCAAACACCTATGGGGAATTCTGAAGAGAAAAGTTGAGCATCGCTCTCCATCCAGCATCCAGTCACTAAAAGAGGTCATTGTTGAAGAATGGAAAAAGATTGATGTTGCAAAATGTCGCCAACTTGTTCATTCCATGCCGAGAAGACTTGGTGCTGTCATTAAAAATCATGGAGGCCATACAAAGTACTAGATGTAGTAGATTTTGTTGTGGGGTGTATTCATTTTTGCACCACCATAATTTGAGTAAAACTGAAAAAAATGTGCAATCTAAGTTATATTATTAACCTTACTTTCACGTTACAAGTTAAGCAGATGTTCTATTAAACTTTGTCTTGTCAGCATTTTGGAAATTGTTTGTGTTCATTTAGATATTGGTTAAAATGTTACTTTTCAAAGGGGGTGCACTCATTTACGCTGAGCACTGTATATATATACACACAACCCCTGGCAAAAAGTATGGAATCACCAGTCTTGGATGAGCACACATTCACACGTTTTATTCTGTAGAACAAACTGAGATCACAAACATGATACAATAATAAAGTCATTCCAAAGTGCACCTTCTTGGCCTTCAGAAACACTAAAAGAAATGAAGAAAAAGCATTGTAGAAGTCAGTAAATGTTACTTTTATAGACCAAGCACAGGGAAAAAAATATGGAATCACTCAATTCTGAGGAAAAAAATATGGAATCATGAAAAACAGACAAACAAAAGAACATTCAAAACACATCACTAGTACTTAGTTGCACCACCTCTGGCTTTTATAACGGCTTGCAGTCTCTTAGGCATGGACTTGATGAGTGATAAACAGTATTCTTCATCAATCTGGTGCCAACTCTCTTTGATTGCAGTTGCCAGATCAGCTTTGCAGGCCAGAGCCTTGTCGTGGACCATTTTTTTTCAATTTCCACCACAAGTTTTCTATTGGGTTGAGATCTGGACTATTTGCAGGCCATGACATTGACTGGATGTGTCTTTCACCAAGGAATGCTTTCACAGTTTTTGCTCTATGGCACGATGCATTGTCATCTTGGAAAATTATTTCATCATCCCCAAACATCTTTTCAATTGAAGGGATAAGAAAACTGTCCAAAATGTCAATGTAAACCTGTGCATTTATTGAAGAAGTAACCACAGCCATCTCCCCAGTGCCTTTGCCTGACATGCAGCCCCATATCATCAAGGACTGTGGAAATTTGGATGTTTTCTTCAGGCAGTCCTCTTCATAAATCTCACTGGAACGGCACCAAACAAAAGTTCCAGCATCATCACCTTGTCCAATGCAGATTCGTGATTCATCACTGAAGATGACTTTCATCCAGTCATCCACAGTCCATGATTGCTTCTCCTTAGCCCATTGTAGTCTTGTTCTTTTCTGTTTAGGTGTCAATGATGGTTTTCTTTTAGCTTTCCTATATGAAAATCCCATTTCCTTTAGGCGATTTCTCACGGTTTGGTCACATACATTGACTCCAGCTTCCTCCCATTTATGCTTCATTTGTTTTGTTGTACTTTTTCGGTTTTCAAGACATATGGCCTTAAGTTTTTTGTCTTGACGCTTTGATGTCTTCCTTGGTCTACCAGTACGCTTGGCTTTAAAAACCTTCCCATGCTGTTTGTACTTGGTCCATATCTTAGATACAGCTGACTGTGAACAGCCCACATCTTTGGCAACCATGCGTGAAGAGTTACCTTCTTTAAGAAGTTTGACAATCCTCTCTTTTGTTTCAAGAGACATCTCTCTTGTTGGAGCCATGATTCTTGCCAATCCACTTGATCCAGCAGCCCTCCAAGGTGCGATAACTGCGCTGTTTCTAACTGCAGACTAACGAGCAGATCTAATCTGAGGCAGGTGTCAATTTAGGGAAAGGAAATTGACTGGGTGAGTCCTTATTTTCTACCTGAAAATTGAGTGATTCCATATTTTTTTTTCCTCAGAATTGAGTGATTCCATATTTTTTTCCTCAGAATTGAGTGATTCCATATTTTTTTCCTCAGAATTGAGTGATTCCATATTTTTTTCCCTGTGCTTGGTCTATAAAAGTAACATTTGCTGACTATCACAATGTATTTTCTTCGTTTATTTTAGTGTTTCTGAAGGCCAAGAAGTTGCACTTTGGAATGACTTTATTATTGTATCATGTTTGTGATCTCAGTTTGTTCTACAGAATAAAACGTCTGAATGAGTGCTCATCCAAGACTGGTGATACCATACTTTTTGCCAGGGGTTGTATATATATATATATATATATATATATATATATATATATATATATATATAGAGAGAGAGAGAGAGAGAGAGAGAGAGAGAGAATATACAGTATATTATAGTGTATGTATGCATATATATATATATATATATATATATATATATATATATATATATATATATACACAGTATATTATAGAGTGTATGTATATACAGTGCCTTGAAAAAGTATTCATTCCCCTTGAACTTTTTCACATTTTTCCACCTTACAACCACGAACTTAAAAGTTTTTTTATTGAGATTTTATGTGATAGACCAACACAGAGTAGCACATAATTGTGAAGTGAAACGAAAATGATGAATGGTCTTCAAAATTTTAAACAAATAAAAATCTGAAAAATGTGGTGTGCATTAGTATTCAGCCCCCCTGCGTCAATACTTTGTAGAGCCACCTTTTGTTGCAATTACAGCTGCAAGTCTTTTGTGGTATGTCTCTACCAGCTTTGTACATCTAAACACTGAAATTTTTGCCCAATATTCTTTGCAAAATAGCTCAAGCTCAGCCAGATTGGATGGAGAGCGTCTATGAACAGCACTTTTCAAGTCTTGCCACAGATGCTCAATGGGATTTAGGTCTGGACATTGACTGGGCCATTCTAACACATGAATATTCTTTGATCTAAACCATTCCATTGGAGCTCTGGCTGTATGTTTAGGGTCATTGTCTTGCTGGAAAGTGAATCTCCTTCCCAGTCTCAAGTCTTTTGCAGCTTCCAATAGGTTTTCTTCCAGGATTGCCCTGTATTTAGCTCCATCCATCGTTCCATCAACTCTGACCAGCTGCCCTGTCCCTGCTGAATAAAAGCATCCCCATAGCATGATGCTGTCACCACTATGTTTCACAGTGGGGATGGTGTGTGCAGGGTGATGAGCAGTGTTAGTTTTCTGCCACACTTAGTGCTTTGCATTTAGGCCAAAAAGTTCAACTTTGGTCTCATCTGACCAAGGCGCCTTCTTCCACATGTTTGCTGTGTCCCCTACATGGCTTCTGGCAAACTGCAAACGGGACTTCTTATGCCTGTCTTTCAACAATGGCTTTCTTCTTGCCACTCTTCCAAAAAGGCCAGATTTGTGGAGTGTACGACTTATAGTTGTCCTGTGCACAGATTCTCCCACCTGAGCTGTGGATTTCTGCAGCTCCTCCAGAGTGATCACGGGCCTCTTGGCTGCTTCTCTGACCAGTGCTCTCCTTGCTCGCTCTGTCAGTTTAGGTGGACGGCCATGTCTTGGTAGGTTTGCAGTTGTGCCATACTTTTTCCATTTTTGAATGATGGATTGAACAGTGCTTCTTGAGATGTTCAGAGCTTGGGATATTTTTTTATAACCTAACCCTGCTTTAAACTTCTCCAGAACTTTATCCCTGACCTGTCTGGTGAGTTCTTTGGTCTTCATGATGCTGTTTGTTCTTCAGTGTTCTCTAACAAACCACTGAGGCCTTCACAGAACAAGTGTATTTATGCTGAGAGTAAATTACACACACATAGGACTCTATTAACTAATTAGATGACTTCTGAAGGCAGTTGATTGCACTGGATTGTATTTAGAGGTATCAGAGTACAGGGGGCTGAATACTAATGCACACCACATTTTTCAGATTTTTATTTGTTTAAAATTTTGAAGACCATTTATCATTTTCATTTCACTTCACAATTATGTGCTACTCTGTGTTGGTCTATCACATACACTACCGTTCAAAAGTTTGGGGTCACTTTGAAATGTCCTTATTTTTGAAAGAAAAGCACTGTTCTTTTCAATGAAGATCACTTTAAACTAATGAGAAATCCACTCTATACATTGCTAATGTGGTAAATGACTATTCTAGCTGCAAATGTGTGGTTTTTGGTGCAATATCTCCATAGGTGTATAGAGGCCCATTTCCAGCAACTATCACTCCAGTGTTCTAATGGTACAATGTGTTTGCTCATTGCCTCAGAAGGCTAATGGATGATTAGAAAACCCTTGTACAATCATGTTAGCACAGCTGAAAACAGTTTAGCTCTTTAGGCCAAGTTTACATTAGACCGTATCTGTCTCGTTTTCTTCGCGGATGCACTGTCCGTTTATATTAAACCGCCTGGAAACGCCGGGAAACGGGAATCCGCCAGGGTCCACGTATTCAATCCAGATCATATCAGCTCCGGTGCTGTGTAAACACTGAGATACGAGGATACGCTGTGCTGAGCTCTAGCTGGCGTCTCATTGGACAGCGTCACTGTGACATCCACCTTCCTGATTCGCTGGCGTTGGTCATGTGACGCAACTGCTGAAAAACGGCGCGGACTTCCGCCTTGTATCACCTTTCATTAAAGAATATAAAAGTATGAAAATACTGCAAATACTGATGCAAATACTGCCCATTGTGTAGTTATGATTGTCTTTAGGCTTGCCATCCTTCCACTTGCAAGTAGTAAGTGATATGCGCTGGGATCTCACACACAGCGGCTCAGTCCTGAATCACAGCTTGTTCACTTCACTCGCGCGCTCTGTGAGCTGCGCAGGGCCGGAGTGCGCACCCTCCAGAGGGCACTCGCTGTTCAGGGCGGAGTGATTTGGAGTGCAGGATGCCTGCGGAGCCGAGCGTATCCGTGTATTGGTGTTGCTGTGTGCACGCAAATCGTGTATTGGTGTTGCTGTGTGCACACTAATCGTTTTAAAAACGTTAATCTGATGATCCGCTGATACGGTCTAATGTAAACATGGGCTGAGTTTCTGGAGCATCACATTTGTGGGGTCGATTAAATGCTCAAAATGGCCAGAAAAATGTCTTGACTATATTTTCTATTCATTTTACAACTTATGGTGGTAAATAAAAGTGTGACTTTTCGTGGAAAACACAAAATTATCTGGGTGACCCCAAACTTTTGAACGGTAGTGTAAAATCTCAATAAAAAACTTTTAAGTTCATGGTTGTAAGGTGGAAAAATGTGAAAAAGTTCAAGGGGTATGAATACTTTTTCAAGGCACTGTATATATATATATATATATATATATATATATATATATATATATATATATATATATATATATCACGGGCGATTGCTCTAAGACAACGAGGGAGGCTCAGCCTCCTCTAAAAATGACGAACATTGTGTAGGATGAATTGCGCTAGGCTTATGTTATAGCCGACCTTATAACATTGCTATTTCAGATCCAGAATCATAGAAATATATGTGCTCAACCCAACTACAGTGCCAAATCATTCCCTTATAACTTTTCCCAGTTCGCCTAATGTGCGCGTGAGTTTTTCCCCCTCGTGACAGCGCGATGCAGCCCAGCCTCAGTGGATTGGGAGCTATGTGCTTGTCAATCTCAAAATGCAAGACGATTATTGGACAAATACTGCGAAAATGCCCGCCCACAGAGTCTCACGGACTCCCAGCCTCAGTGGACTTCAACGGCATTTGGGAGCTCTGCGCTTTTCAATCTCAAAATGCAAGATGGTTATTGGACAAATACTGCGAAAATGCCCGCCCACGGACTCCAAGCCTCACATGGGAGGGACATGGCAGTTTCCGCGAGGAGACTGGTGATTGGTGAAAGCGGCTGGATATTTTCTTTGATTGACAGCTCGTTTCAACTATAGACAGGCAGCGGTACAGTGTTGCCAGATTGGGCGATTTACCTCCCAATTGGGCGGTTTTAATGTTTTGAACATATTTTGGGCTAGATAACGTCAGCAGTATCTGGCAACATCAGTTCAGTCCCATGCGGATTCGCAAGTGCTGTGGTGTATTGTAAGAGATCAGCTTACATTTCGATTTCATTCATTACATACGGTTTCTACCAGCTTTTTTAGTTTGTATATATTTTCATTGTAAATAAAGTGTAAATATAGTGTTGTCAAGTTTCCTATCTTAGTTCCAGAAATTTCGTTTATTTGAGTGACTGAACTTGAACTTGAGGGGGCTAGTCAGCTAGCAAGAAAGCTGCGCACAGATGCCAAGCATTGCTGATTTAATTTTGGCGAAGCCATTTGCCAGTCTTCCTTTCGAGGAAAAAATTAAAATTAAAGAGCAGGGTAGACCAACGCCTCAAATTGACTTGGTGAAAAAGGTAGGGAATAATACTCGTTCCTTTCAGCTCTCCTGGTACGAGAAAGTGAATTGGCTAACAGCAAGTGACCCACATCAACAACAGTAAATAGGCTACTTTAGTAATATGTCATGGATGGACCAAAAATATAGAATCTATTTAAAATGTTTATGCTGAGTATATTATATTGGAATATATGTTTTTCTGGATATGAATTAAACACCACTACAATTTGGAAAAAAAATTTAAACAAAAACACAGCTGAGGTCAATTTTTAAACAACATGCCACAATTTTAAAATATAAAATGTTAAAATATAAACACCCCCCAACACCACCATCATGTATATTGGACAGTAGGCTAATGGGCCAAAAGAACCTGTTATTTCACAGTTTGTGACGCTGCCAACAATCAGCCAGATCAGAGGCAAGAGTATGGGCAAAATTGATCTGTTTTTTCATTTAAAATCTGGAAATATCGTAACCGACCAGCCTCCCCTGTTTGAAAGACTACCAGCCGCCACTGAGATATATATATATATAGAGAGAGAGAGAGAGAGAGAGAGAGAGAGAGTTAAGGTGGTTAAACAAAACATCGTATTCTAATCACAAGTATTTCAAAATGGACATCCTGGCAGCCAGCCAGATAAAGTTCCGCTGAGGAAATAAAAGGGTTGTTTCCGGAGTCGCCCTCAGGAACCGTTTATCCAATTATCTGTCAATTATTTCGTCACCCAATTTCCGTCCCCCTGGTCACGTGTCTCTCCATTATCCAATCAGAAAGAAGATGTTTCATCTTGCGCTTAACGTCCGTAGTTCGGTTGAGATTACCGGAATGGAGAATGAGCGAAAAACAGCTGGATACACGACCAGTCATCTCCTGATTATTTTCCTGTTGAAAGGTAATGAAGTTTTAGTAGTAAAAATGTGTCGTTTTAATTTAAATTATGTGTTATAATATTTTTGTGCGTTTTAGGGTCGCACGCGCTGCTTATTGAAATCAGATGTGTATTTTCAGCTAGTAGTTTAATATTAGGTAATAACAGAGTTATAATGTACTTGTAAGGGCCAGTTAAGCAATAATAATTTAACTTAAAAACAGTTAAAAATGAATGATGATAATTTAAGAACATAGAAAAGATTTTAGAACATAGAAAAGAGTTCCATGTTCTAAATCTTATGATGTGACATCACTATAGTGGTAACTATGGTAACTGACTGTGTATACCTTAGTTTCTTGTCAGAACACGGTGGAAGCAGCAGTCTTTTGATCGTGCGCCAGATCTTGTGATTTACCTTGTTGTTTTTAAGTAAACATTTTAGAAAGACAAGGGAAGTTGTCATGTCTCGTCGCTCGCGTGGAAAAAGAGTGTTTTTTTCCACTGACTCTAGAAATGGTACAGTAACCAAGGAAGAGCTAACGGAGTGCCATTACAGTACTCCTAAATGTGACTAATTAAGGGGTTTCTCCTAAATAAGTTTATTTTTATTGTGTTATAAGCATGTCTTAGCAGTTCCTGTTCTCTGTTGGGTCATTATTGGGTCAGTTGGATTACAACATTAAAACTCTGGGAATATTATCAACCTTCTGTTGTAGTTAAAGAAACTATCCATCCATCATCTGTAGCCGCTTATCCTGTACAGGGTCGCAGGCAAGCTGGAGCCTGTCCCAGCTGACTACGGGCGAAAGGCGGGGTACACCCTGGACAAGTCACCAGGTCATCACAGGGCTGACACATAGACACAGACAACCATTCACGCTTACATTCACACCTACGGTCAATTTAGAGTCACCAGTTAACCTAACCTGCATGTCTTTGGACTGTGGGGGAAACCGGAGCACCCGGAGGAAACCCAAACGGACACGCGGAGAACATGCAAACTCCGCACAGAAAGGCCCTCGCCGGCCACGGGGCTTGAACCCGGACCTTCTTGCTGTGAGGCGACAGTGCTAACCACTACACCCCCGTGCCACCGTTAAATAAACTAATTTGTCTTTTTTTTAATAGTGTCTAGATTTATTAAGGTTAAGCCACTTTATTTGGTATAAATGGTGTTGTTATTTGGCAAGGTAAAGTTTATTAAAGCGTTTTAAAATCGTTCTAGTCCTGTGTACCGTGGTTGAGAATCGGAATCAGAATCGAGTTTATTGCCAAGTCCGTTGTCACATACAAGGAATTTGCTTTGGTGGTTCTTGCTTGAACGGTTAAGATAAAATAATTTTTAAAATGGACAAAAGTAGTTTATAAAAAAAGACGAATCTAAAATATCCAGATTTGAAAAGTAGACTTATTTAAGGAGTATGTGCATGGGTTGGTTTGAAGTCCAAACTGTACAGTAGCTATGTCCCAGACTGTGCAAAAATAGGTCGCAGGATGAAGATGAGGAAGAGTCATGACATGAATGTGTGATTAAAAAGAGAATATGTGCAATGTGTTAAATAAATTACCAAGATGTACAGTATGTGCTGGAATGTGCAATAAAAGTTCACAGAATGAAGATACATGACATGACCATGAAATGTGCAAAATTCCAGTTCAGAGAGGAAGTGCATTAATGCTACCGATTGAAAGTGTGAGGATAGAGTCAGTGGAGGTCTCTGACCTTATTGATGAGGCCAGCTGCAGTGGAGAAAAAGCTGGCCTTATGGTGTGAGGTTTAGGTTCTAATGGACCGCAACCTCATACCAGTGGGTAGTGTCTCAAAAAGTTTGTGCCTGAGGTGAGAGGAGTTGGCCACAATCCTTTCTCCTCTCCTTAGGCTACGTTTACACTAGACCGTATCTGTCTCGTTTTCTTCGCAGATGCACTGTCCGTTTACATTAAACCGCCTGGAAACGGGAATCCGCCAGCGTCCACGTATTCAATCTAGATCGTGTCAGCTCCGGTGCTGTGTAAACATTCAAAATACGCGGATACGCTGTGCTGAGCTCTAGCTGGCGTCTCATTGGACAACGTCACTGTGACATCCACCTTCCTGATTCGCTGGCGTTGGTCATGTGACGCGACTGCTGAAAAACGGCGCGGACTTCCGCCTTGTATCACCTTTCATTAAAGAGTATAAAAGTATGAAAATGCTGCAAATACTGATGCAAATACTGCCCATTGTGTAGTTATGATTGTCTTTAGGCTTGCCATCCTTCCACTTGCAAGTGGTAAGTGATATGCGCTGGGATCACACACACAGCGGCTCAGTCCCGAATCGTGGCTTGTGCACTTCACTCACGCGCTGTGTGAGCTGCGCAGGGCCGGAGTGCGCACCCTCCAGAGGGCACTCGCTGTTCAGGGCGGAGTGATTTGGAGCGCAGGATGCCTGCGGAGCCGAGCGTATCCGTGTATTGGCGTTGCTGTGTGCACGGCTAACGGTTTTAGTGTAAACGCGAATCGTTTTAAGAACATTAATCTGATGATCCGCTGATTCGACGTAATGTAAACGTAGCCTTAGGGTCCTGAAATTGTACAGGTCCTGAAGAGATCGAAGTTTGCAGTCAATCGTCCTCTCAGCTGAGTGAATGTTGTTGAAGTGCTTTGTCCAGCTCGTTGAGGGAGCTGAGCTCTGTTCTGTGTGCAGCTCCTCGATCATAGCGGTATCTAAGGTATTAGGCAGAGACCCGTCCACCCGTAAATTTGACGGGCGATTGCCGATTTCAACGGGCAAGTATACACACAGACGGATACTGAAACGGACGATAATGCCGAAAATTTTCGCACATGAATACTCCCACATGTCATCCGATAAATCCAGTTATGTTCCGCCCCCACACACGGACTGGCCATCGGGAGTAGCGGGAGTTTTCCCGGTGGGCTGGTGGTTCAGCGTGGGCCGGCGGAGAAAAAAAAAAAACAGTTGCGCGCTGGCCTTTAATATGATAAGCAATGTTAACAGTTTCTTTAACAAACTGTTAACATTGCTTATTACAGTTGCGCGCTGGCCTTTAATATGATAAGCAATGTTAACAGTTTGTTAAAGAAACTGTTAACATTGCTTATCATATTAAAGGCCAGCGCGCAACTGTTTTGTTTTTTTTTTTTTTTTCTCCGCTGGCCCACACTGAACCACCGGCCCACTGGGAAAACTCCCGCTACTCCCGATGGCCAGTCCGTGTGTGGTTCCGCCATCATTTACAAATCGTAAGAAACACAGTTTAATACGAAAAATACTGAAAACTTGAAATGAAAAATCAGAATATTTCATCGTTTCCGCCATTTTGGCCCGCACTGAATCTTGTAACATGCGGACTGAATAAATCGCGAATTCTGATTGGTCGAAAATTGCCAAACACCCTGCGTTGTAGTTTCCTCTTTCTTGGCGGGAGAACCGCATTTTTTTTTTGCTGACTCACTCTTCTGGATCAAGATGAATCCCAACAAACGCCCCAAATTGAATGTGACAAAAACTGATTCGTTTTTCCACAAAAAGACAGAAAAGGTATGTGTGATACATTGATTAACAAGGGGGTTTCATTGGGGTATGGTAAAATAGAATACTGTTGGGTTTTTTTTTATTATTAAATACTGTAACTAGATCAAAAGATTATATACAATTCATTGTTGTTTATTTTCTTTTCACTTTTGTTACCAAATCAAACACCATACATACATCTGATACATTCAGGAGTGAAACTGAAAAAAATACATAGTAAAAATATGCAATATTTCTGATCAAAAATTACACGCCATTTCACCCTGAAAATGTCCTAGAATGCAGGAAATGAAGTCTAAATTTCAAAAATTTTCTGGGGGGGCATGCCCCCAGACCCCCCTAGAGGGACTTCGCGCCTGCGGCGCTCGTCTTCGCACCTGCGGCGCTTATCAGGATTATATAAAATATTATTTTTGACTGGTAAATTTCTTTTTCTGCCTAATACCCTAGCGGTATCTTTGTCTAAATAGCGCCGAAACGACTGAGCTTCACTCTTTCTTTGTTGTCATCTTTCTTGCTTGTTCAACGTTTATTTTGTCGCGAAGCACAAGACTTTCCCACTTTAGTCGGCTGTTAAAATGAAGTTGAAATTTATTAATGAAAATCAACAAAGGACACCAATTACAAATTTAGTTAAGTTAATCACACGATGTATTCTGGCCCTAAACGCTAACTACTGAGCACTTGTTGATTGTGAGAGTATAAGTTTTAGAGAGAAATAAAATATTTATTGGTCAATTTACATAGCAGTAAGCAGCATAAACATAGTTTGACAAACTTAAATGTATCCATTATGTTTATTAAAGGGATATACACTACCGTTCAAAAGTTTGGGGTCATTTTGAAATGTCCTTATTTTTGAAAGAAAAGCACTGTTCTTTTCAATGAAGATCACTTTAACCTAATCAGAAATACACTCTATACATTGCTAATGTGGTAAATGACTATTCTAGCTGCAAATGTCTGGTTTTTGGTGCAATATCTCCATAGGTGTATAGAGGCCCATTTCCAGCAACTCTCACTCCAGTGTTCTAATGGTACACTCAGTGCGTTTACATGCACATAGAGAGAATCGAATTTCTGCCGTTGCTCGACTGAAATCGAAGTTCAAAATGCCATGTATACACCTTAATTCGGCTGAAATTGAACCGAACTTGATTTCTCAGAATCGAGCTACACGACCTAGATTATGCGATTTCTGCCGAGCTACTTAGTGCATGTATACCCTATCGAGCTACGTATTCGAGCTACTTACTTCAGCACTGCCCCTTCCGGAAGTGACGAGTGACGAGACCACAAGCGGGAAACACAACAGCCTCGGTCGGCATGACAACGAATCATGACAACGGCATGAATCTTTTCTTTTTGTGGCATTGTTTGCACTGTTAAAATTTAGCTCACTTACTATATCACCAAATACATCTGTACAGCTGTTGCATAGCTGTGAATTGTGTACATAAACAAGTCATTGTATGTGTGTGTGTGTGTATATATATATGTCCAACATCTGAAGAATGTCAATAAAAACAAAACAATTGAACTTTTTGTGTGTTTATTAAGACATAAGTTAAATTGTAAGCAAAAAAATATATATTTTTTGTAAGCAAAAAATGGACTTTAGAAAAATATTATTGTGCAAAATAAGTTGTCTTACAAAACAGTGGTCTGCGCCGGACAGTTTGTAGCCATACAGTCTGTTAGAGCAAGCCGAACAGCTTGAACACGGAACTGCCAGTGTTGCCAGATTGGGGGTTTTAAGTGCATTTTAGCGGATTTGAACATGTTTTGGGCTGGAAGACGTCAGCAGTATCTGGCAACAATATAGCTCTTCTTCATGACGACAACCGGAAGTGTACCAACACGATGGGGCGTGTAGCGCCACGTGTGGCTCGGGTGCACAATGCACCTTGCACAATAGCCCGATTTCACTTGTGCATGTAGGATTGGATTTCTCTGGCACCCCTGCTGGGACCCTTTGCTCAATTACCGACAGCAGCTCGATTTGGACGTGCATGTAAACGTACTGAATGTGTTTGCTCATTGCCTCAGAAGGCTAATGGATGATTAGAAAACCCTTGTACAATCATGTTAGCACAGCTGAAAACAGTTTTGCTCTTTAGAGAAGCTATAAAACTGACCTTCCTTTGAGCAGATTGAGGCCCTGTCCACACGGCAACGGATTCAGGTGAATCCGATAAAATTGTTTATCATTTCGGCCTGGCATCCACACGGCACCGGCGTTTTGGGTGCCCCAAAACAAAATCTTTTGAGAACGGGTTCCAGAGTGGAAAGATCTGGCAACGGCGCCGTTGCGAAGTCGTCTGGATGAGTAGAACGGATTTGTTTACGATGATGTCACAACCACATGTGCTTCACGCCAGGTAGAAGTGTAACAAACTCGATGCGAGTTGTCAACAAATCCTATAACTTGGTTCATGAAACGCACTTACAAAATATTTTCACTGTGAATATTTATTGTGTAATGGTGCAAAGTGAGAGAGAGAGAGAGAGAGAGAGAGAGAGAATAGCCCTTAGGGCAGAGTCAATCCCGCCAGCAAAAATAGGGGAAAAAAGGAGCGATCTCACCTCTTCAGATGTTGGTTTAAGTCCTACAATACATTCCTCAAAAAGGGCGTAGAAGAACAAATTAATCCATCAACGTGTAGCATTCAATTTATTCCGGACCATTAAAGACGCCGCCTTCCGCGTAGAATCATACGTCATCCTCGCCGCCATATTGGATGGGTCAAAGCGGAGAATAAAGATGCCTCATTCATGTGCTGCGTTTAACTGTACCAACAGGTTTGCCGTCCAAACGAGATCACATGGGATTACCTTTCACAGGTGAGACTGGAAAAATACTTTTCATTGTATTTGGTCATTATAATGTAATTTTACGAACAGATTTTTCTGACTTTGTGGCTAATATGAAGTCTCGCGTATAATAGTTTATGCGCATGCGTCCTTACTTCTTCTATTGTTCTGGTGTCTCCGAAGGGACCGTCTTACAGCGCCCCTAGAGGTGTGGCATGTGTATTGCATCGTTTTCAGCAAGCGTTGCGTTGCCATATGTACCTGATATTTTACTGATCCGTTGCCCATGTGGACGCGATATTTTTTTAATAACATCTCGTTGCCGTTGTCGTGTGGATGTACCCTGAGTTTCTGGAGCATCACATTTGTGGGGTCGATTAAATGCTCAAAATGGCCAGAAAAATGTCTTAACTATATTTTCTATTCATTTTACAACTTATGGTGGTAAATAAAAGTGTGACTTTTCATGGAAAACACAAAATTATCTGGGTGACCCCAAACTTTTGAACGGTAGTGTAGGAGCAGATGGACATACTTTCATTGAGGCGGGTTTCAAGCATTTTAAATTAATGTGTGAAATGATGTGTGTGTCTCCCTAGGTTTCTTCTAGCCCAAAGCAAAAATGGCCACTTTCTCAAGTTCAAAGCTAAATAAAGCTGTGAAGCAGATGTACATGGACCTTTCACAGGGAGACAAAGTGCAAACCATGTACATCTGGATTGATGGGACCAGAGAGGGACTCCGCTGCAAAACCAGGACTCTGGACTCTGAACCCAAGACTGTTGAAGGTACTGTTTAGTTTACATCCAATCTTCACTTGGCATTTTCACTTCAAGCTACTCTTTGCATGCATTTAACCAGCATAAATGCGCTATATCCAAGTCTGATTGCTCTGATTTGACAATGTTTTTATGGTTTGTGGGTTTCTGCAGATCTCCCAGAATGGAATTTTGATGGCTCCAGTACATACCAGGCTGAGGGCTCGAACAGTGACATGTACCTCATACCAAAAGCCATGTTTAGAGACCCTTTCAGGAAGGACCCCAACAAGCTGGTTCTTTGTGAGGTTCTGAAATACAATAGGAAACCTGCAGGTATACATTTTGGTATAATGAAAATTTTCTGGTAAAAGGTCTGTCATTTATGGGGCGGCATGGTGGTGTAGTGGTTAGCACTGTCGCTTCACAGCAAGAAGGTCCTGGGTTTGAACCCAGCGGCCGGCAAGGGCCTTGTGGAATTTGCATGTTCTCCCCGTGTCTGCGTGGGTTTCCTCTGGGTGCTCCAGTTTCCCCCACAGTCTAAAAACATGCAGGTTAGGCTAATTGGTGGCTCTAAGGGCCTCTGCATGCTCCTGCGACAAGGCTTTCGCAGATAGCTTTTTGCAGACAGTTGTAATTTATTGTTGCGCGGGGAGTAATAGGCGTGCGCGATGTTATTCACCGCCACAACGCAAGGGGGCGCGAAGTCGCGAAAGCGCTAGGAGTAGTTGGTGGGTGTGGTTAGTGGAGTGTTTCCTCCAACAGGTCATTCAACACCAACAACAATGGCGGCTGGACGAGTCCGCACTTTGATCGAGATGCAGCTGAAGGATCTAGAAATCGAAACACTCCTGGTGCAGGAGCTGGCAGAGAGGCGAAGGAAGCACCGTAGAAGGTGGGCTGTACGCCCTTTGAATGAGGAGTGATGGCCCTCATAAATGACCTCAACTTTAATATTCTTTGTATGATGTTACAGAAAAGACTGTTCTGATGTTCAAATGTGATAACATTTCCGTAGGTTGACTTTTACAAATTTGTATTTCAGAATAATAAAGACACCTTTTCCAAAAAGATTTGTTTTTATTTTCCAAAGAGCAATGACTAGGAGTAAAAAGGCAAATATAACAATAACAAAATATAACAATGTACAACAATGACAAGGTGTGAAAATACAAAATGCAAATAGAAATTTTGAACATGTAAATAGATAAAAAAAGGAAAATAGAAATAAAGTGGCAAGGTGTAAAAAGGCAAATAGAACAGTAACAACAAAATATAACAAACTATAATGTATAACTTAGGTGTAAAAGGGGAAATAATATTGCAAATGCAAATAAATTCTGAACATGTAAATAGATGAAAATAGAAATAAAGTGGCAAGGGGTAAAAAGGCAAATAGAACAGTAACAACAAAATATAACAAACTATAACAATGTATAACTTGGGTGTAAAAAGGCAAATGACAATATTGAACATGCACATAAATTCTGAACATGTAAATAGATGAAAATAGAAATAAAGTGGCAAGGTGTAAAAAGGCAAATAGAATAGTAACAACAAAATATAACAAACTATAACAATGTATAACTTGGGTGTAAAAAGGCAAATGACAATATTGAACATGCACATAAATTCTGAACATGTAAGTAGATGAAAATAGAAATAAAGTGGCATGGTGTAAAAAGGCAAATAGAACAGTAACAAAATATAACAAACTATAATGTATCACTTAGGTGTAAAAAGGGAAATAACAATATTGCAAATGCAAATAAATTCTGAACATGTAAATAGATGAAAATAGAAATAAAGTGGCAAGGGGTAAAAAGGCAAATAGAACAGTAACAACAAAATATAATAGAAATAAAGTGGCAAGGGGTAAAAAGGCAAATAGAACAGTAACAACAAAATATAACAATGTATAACTAAGGTTTAAAAAGGCAAATGACAATGTTGAAAATGCAAATAAATTCTGAACATGTAAATAGATGAAAATAAAGTGGCATGGTGTAAAAATGGTGAAAAAAAATGTAAACACAGATCCTGTCTGCCACCCGGATCCCCGCTCTTTTTGGCCATCATTGCCTTTCGCTGCCGAACAAACTTGTCGCGCAGGTTCTTCCACCTCCTCGTGCACTCGATCGAATCCATGCCCAGATTCTGCGATATCTCCCTCCACGAATTATTGGAGTACGCGCTGTCCTTATAATGACTAGAACTGGAGTCGTATAGATGTACGTACTTCCTTGATCAACCGCTCTTCGTGCTGCTCCATCTTCGCTCGTGTTTTTAAAAATGGCGGTCGTGAAAACAAACCAAACCGAAGTGGAAGTGCGTGTACAGCGGGTAGAGTGGACCAATCAGAGCCCTCTTGTCTGCGACACTGTCTGCGAGGCTGTCTGCAGTGGTCACAATTTTTGGGAGGTGCGCGCAGAGCGTCTGTGAAGGTGGGGGGGCTTCGCAGACGCCATCTGCGAAGCCATCTGCGAGGACTGGGTTGTCAGCATAAATTGGCCTTGAATTGACCGTGAGTGTGAATGGTTGTTTGTCTCTATGTGCCAGGCCTGCGGTAACCTGGCGACTTGTCCAGGGTGTACCCTGCCTCTCGCCCATAGTCAGCTGGGATAGGCTCCAGCTTGCCTGTGACCCTGTAGAACAGGATAATTGGCTACAGATAATGGATGGATGGAGGTCTGTCATTTATGAAGGAGTATTTGTGGATAATGCATGCCTCTTTGTCCTTTTATTCACTTCTCTTAGAAACCAACCTTCGTCAGATGTGTGAAAAAATCATGAGCATGGTGGAGGACCAGTATCCATGGTTTGGAATGGAGCAAGAGTACACACTATTTGACTCAGACGGTATTCCTTTTGGTTGGCCCTCAAATGGTTTCCCAGGACCACAAGGTGAAGATCTTTGTGGGCTGCACCACTGTTTTTAATTTAGCCCTTGCTAAATTATGATGAATGTCTGTTCCTCTGGTCTGAATGAAGGGGTGTTCTGTGTCTAAACAGGTCCTTATTACTGTGGTGTGGGAGCAGATAAGGCCTATGGCAGAGACATCATCGAGGCCCATTATAAAGCCTGCCTGTATGCTGGTGTTATGATTTGTGGTACCAATGCAGAAGTTATGCCTGCACAGGTAAGCCTTCAAAAATGGTTTATGAAGAGCTTGTATGATGGTTTTCCTTGAACTGAAACATATGTCCCTACACCAGAAGCCATTTGAGATTTGTAACACTCTTGCTGAAGCTCCTACAGCTTCTGTTGAAGCTTTTTTTTAAATTAATTAATTGGCTGGACTCCAGTTGGGTATCTAAAGCAAACTGATAAACTACACTGTTTACACTGAACTGAATAAAGTGGCACTAGTGTGTTTACATAGCATTCCGTCATCCCGGAACCAGAGACATGACGTGTAACACAAGGGAGCATCTGACTCCAGTGTGACAAAACATTTCTGCATACTGGAAAGACAAGTACTCTGAACATACCAGTGTTGCTTTCAAATTAATAACAGTGAGTGAACAGCGTTGAGGTGCTTTTGCTAGCGTATTTATTATACCATGTTATTCAAATGCAAGGTAAGTTGCTGAGTGTAGTGTTTGTGTGATTTTAGAAATATGTTGGAGGAGAAAGTGAAGTGGGAAGTGATTTGAGGCAGAAATGTTTGCAGACGTCAACACTATAGATGCTGTAGACAGGGGTGTGACGCCGTCCACCAGTCACACCCCTGTCCTGCCATGCCAGCTGTCCCTTTTACATGGACATGGATTCTGGCTCTGATACTATGAATGTTCCATCTCTGAGCCAGAACCAATAGCTCCTTCCCCCCACCCCCAATTCCGTATTCTGACATTTTACATGGAACAGTGAGGTAGAATAAAGGCGCAACGCTCCTGCTTTTAACAGTCTGTATAAAACGGGATTAAGATTCCAAGAAGTAATGATGTGATCGGAGTATAATTGTTCTTGCACCAAACACCCCTGTCTTTCTTCTTAGTGGGAATTCCAAGTGGGTCCATGTGAAGGTATCAGCATGGGAGACCACCTGTGGATAGCTCGTTTTATCCTGCATCGGGTGTGTGAAGACTTCGGTGTTGTGGCCTCCTTTGATCCCAAACCCATCCCAGGCAACTGGAATGGTGCTGGCTGCCATACCAACTTCAGCACTAAGAACATGCGAGAAGAAGGAGGCATCAGGTATGATGGTGGAAGTACAACTGAAGTGTACTGTAGTAGCGGGTCTTGGTGCTTTTAATTGGACATCTAATATGCAGCATGGTATAAGTGAAATTATTCATTCATTCATTCATTCATTCATTCATTATCTCTAGCCGCTTTATCCTTCTACAGGGTCGCAGGCAAGCTGGAGCCTATCCCAGCTGACTACGGGCGAAAGGCAGGGTACACCCTGGACAAGTCGCCAGGTCATCACAGGGCTGACACATAGACACAGACAACCATTCACACTCACATTCACACCTACGGTCAATTTAGAGTCACCAGTTAACCTAACCTGCATGTCTTTGGACTGTGGGGGAAACCGGAGCACCCGGAGGAAACCCACGCGGACACGGGGAGAACATGCAAACTCCACACAGAAAGGCCCTCGCCGGCCCCGGGGCTCGAACCCAGGACCTTCTTGCCGTGAGGCGACAGCGCTAACCACTACACCACCGTGCCGCCCCTAAGTGAAATTATATTTAAAGTAAATAATTTTCATCTAAATTTAATGTTAATATTTGAATATAAAATGCATATGCAAATTGTGAATACATTTTTGAATGCCATTTAAAAACGTAAATTGGTATATATGATATATAAATGGTGTATGTTATGAGTAGATCTGACGAAACAGCTTGGAAAGGCTAAGGCTACATCCACACGACAACGGCAACGAGATGTTATTTAAAAAAATATCGCGTCCACATGGGCAACGATCAGTAAAATATCAGGTCCATATAGCAACGCAACGCTTGCTGAAAACGATGCAATACACATGCCACACCTCTAGGGGCGCTGTAAGACGGTCCCTTCGGAGACACCAGAGCAATAGAAGAAGTAAGGACGCATGCGCATAAACTATTATGCGCGAGACTTCATATTAGCCACAAAGTCAGAAAAATCTGTTCGTAAAATTACATTATAATGACCAAATACAATGAAAAGTATTTTTCCAGTCTCACCTGTGAAAGGTAATCCCATGTGATCTCGTTTGGACGGTAAACCTGTTGGTACAGTTAAACGCAGCACATAAATGAGGCATCTTTATTCTCTGCTTTGACCCATCCAATATGGCGGCGAGGATGACGTATGATTCTACGCAGAAGGCGGCGTCTTTAATGGTCCGGAATAAATTGAATGCTTCACGTTGATGGATTAATTTGTTCTTCTACGCCCTTTTTGAGGAATGTATTGTAGGACTTAAACCAACATCTGAAGAGGTGAGTCGCTCCTTTTTTTCCCTATTTTTGCTGGCGGGATTGACTCTGCCCTAAGGGCTATTCTCTCTCTCTCTCTCACTTTGCACCATTACACAATAAATATTCACAGTGAAAATATTTTGTAAGCGCGTTTCATGAACCAAGTTATAGGATTTGTTGACAACTCGCATCGAGTTCGTTACACTTCTACCCGGCGTGAAGCACTCACAGTCATGTGGTTGTGACGTCATCGTAAACAAATCCGTTCTACTCATCCAGACGACTTCGCAACGGCAACATTGCCAGATCTTTCCACTCTGGAACCCGTTCTCAAAAGATTGCGTTGCCGGTGCCGTGTGGACGCCAGGCCGAAACGATAAACAATTGTATTGGATTCACCTGAATCCGTTGCCGTGTGGACAGGGCCCAAGTCCTGTCACCTTAACTCCCTTAATAGTCAGAATGACAGGGACTGAAATTTGTCATCCTCAGGATCACAACTTTGGCTTTGTTGAACTCCCTCTTTGCTTCACTGCTTGTAGGCACATTGAGGAGGCTATTGAGCGGCTGAGTAAGAGGCATCACTACCACATTCGTGTCTACGACCCTAAAGGGGGGCTTGACAATGCCAGACGTCTTACTGGTCGCCATGAGACATCCAACATCAACAAATTCTCAGCTGGTGTGGCTACCCGTGATGCCAGTATCCGTATCCCACGAGCTGTGGGCCAGGAGAAGCGAGGCTATTTTGAAGATCGCCGTCCCTCTGCTAACTGCGACCCATACGCTGTGACGGAAGCGCTCATTCGCACCTGCCTACTTAATGAGGAGGGGGAAGAGCCCACAGAGTACAAATGAACTGAAAAGAACTCCCATGTGCCTTTATAGTAAGTGGTTTGGCTGATAAAAATGTCATATCTTTTTAGTGCTGTGGTACCTTGTCTATAGTTGACTGGTCAATCTGATACAAGATGGAGCTTGTCCAGGAAAGTAATCTCTCCTTTATTATTATTATAAACTTTTTGTTTAAATCCCAATGTATTATTGCCAAGTCTTTATTGCAGATGCTGGTTGTCTTGTGAGTATGGAAGAATGATAGGGAGAAGACTCCTATTCCACTCACACGTGACGTGGAGTTTTTCTGTTACCCTCCATTATGAGCATTAACATGGTTTTTAATGACTGCCTAAAAGTCTTTATATTCCTTTTTATAAGCATGTTTTGTTCTTACCTAATTTTGGTTATTGATAACTTTTTTCCCCTTCCCCTGAAACTGGGTTAAATGATCTCAAGGTCATAATTTGGTATTTCAATTGAGTAACATTTTATAAAAAACTTATCTTGGCATTAAATGTAATCAGTGGGTTCTAGAATGCTGAGGTTAATATTTTTTTAAGAAGTAGTGGGTGGTAAAATATCTGCTAGATTGATTGGTTTTGCAAATTGCATGCATTTAAATCCCTTTTTTGTTATTTTTTTTCAAAGCACTAATACTAATTTGCAAAAAAAAAAAACCCTTGCATGTCTTAGGTGGGGTTTACATTAGACCGTATCAGCGGATCATCAGATTAACGTTTTTAAAACGATTAGCGTGCACACAGCAACACCAATACACGATTCGCGTGCACATAGCAACACCAATACACGGATACGCTCGGCTCCTCAGGCATCCTGCGCTCCAAATCACTCCGCCCTGAACAGCGAGTGCCCTCTGGAGGGTGCGCACTCCGGCCCTGCGCATCTCACAGAGCGCGCGAGTGAAGCGCACAAGCCACGATTCGGGACTGAGCCGCTGTGTGTGAGATCCCAGCGCATATCACTTACCACTTGCAAGTGGAAGGATGGCAAGCCTAAAGACAATCATAACTACACAATGGGCAGTATTTGCATCAGTATTTGCAGTATTTTCATACTTTTATACTCTTTAATGAAAGGTGATACAAGGCGGAAGTCCGCGCTGTTTTTCAGCAGTCGCGTCACATGACCAGCGCCAGCGAATCAGGAAGGTGGATGTCACAGTGACGTTGTCCAATGACGATGCCAGCTAGAGCTCAGCACAGCGTATCCGCGTATCTCAATGTTTACACAGCACCGGAGCTGACACGATCTGGAATGAATACGTGGACCCTGGCGGATTCCCGTTTCTCGGCGTTTCCAGGCGTTTTAATGTAAACGGACAGTGCATCCGCGAAGAAAACGAGACAAATACGGTCTAATGTAAACTTGGCCTTAGGTGATCAACAGTTTAGTACCATGCATGTTCTAATCCACTTGAATGACCATCACCAGACCTTTCCAGGTCTGATGTGTAAAAACATGAAGCTTCATCAGGTTCAAGTGTGTGCTGCAGGTTCAAGGATCCAGAGTTTGATCATGGATTTGAATTGAATTGCTGTCTGCATCCTAGGTTTCCTCCCATGTCATGTGTAGTGAATTTGCTACTAGAAATCACTCCAAGGTGAGGGAGAGGGTTTGGGATGGGGTGGGGTTAGGTGGGGTACACTATGCTGCAAAGCACTGGTATCCCTTTCAGGATGTATTTCTCTCTTGTCTCAAGTGTTCTCAACATAAGCTCTGCAACCTTGACCAGGGATTATTGCGCAAATGAGGTTATGTATATCACTAAATGGACATGAAAACTTCACATCAACTATTGTTTAAAAATATAAAATTAAAACACATGCTTTTCTTGGGGGTGAAAACAGTGTCTGTCTTCAAACCAGAGCCTTTTATAATCCAATGTTTTCAACAGTGCGTACTGTCCTGAGTGATGCCATTTAAGAATTCCAAAGCCTTGGAGAGATGGTGTTCATACACAGTAACCTTCAGATAAAAGACGCAAGTACTAAAAGAAAATACAACCTATACAGTGCTTAATGGACAAAAATAAACCCTGTACTTTACAAAGAGCTAATGACAGGAAGACAATACACAATATCTATAGATTTTTGTCAGTTATGCTGAACTGTAGCATTCTGAACTAGTTATAGTTAAGCCAGGATGAGTGACTAACAAACCAATACCGATGTGATCTCATCTCATTATCTCTAGCCGCTTTATCCTGTTCTACAGGGTCGCAGGCAAGCTGGAGCCTATCCCAGCTGACTACGGGCGAAAGGCGGGGTACACCCTGGACAAGTCGCCAGGTCATCACAGGGCTGACACAGACACAGACAACCATTCACACTCACATTCACACCTACGGTCAATTTAGAGCCACCAGTTAACCTAACCTTCATGTCTTTGGACTGTGGGGGAAACCGGAGCACCCGGAGGAAACCCACGCGGACACGGGGAGAACATGCAAACTCCGCACAGAAAGGCCCTCATCGGCCACGGGGCTCGAACCTGAACCTTCTTGCTGTGAGGCGACAGCGCTAACCACTACACCACCGTGCCACCCTACCGATGTGATGAATTACAATAATGCAGGTGCAACTGAATAAAGGAAGCATCAGGAAATCCATCTATATAAGGATTACACAAAGAGTTTTAGCACATTTTTATGTCCATCAGTTACCAAGGTTATTAAGAGACCTGCTCAGATCTCCAGGGCAGCCACGTACCTCAGCCCATGTTTACATTAGACCGTATCAGCGGATCATCAGATTAATGTTTTTAAAACGATTAGTGTGCACACAGCAACACCAATACACGATTTGTGTGCACACAGCAATACCAATACACGGATACGCTCGGCTCCGCAGGCATCCTGCGCTCCAAATCACTCCGCCCTGAACAGCGAGTGCCCTCTGGAGGGTGCGCACTCCGGCCTTGCGCAGCTCACAGAGCGCGCGAGTGAAGTGAACAAGCTGTGATTCGGGACTGAGCCGCTGTGTGTGAGATCCCAGCACATATCACTTACCACTTGCAAGTGGAAGGATGGCAAACCTAAAGACAATCATAACTACACAATGGGCAGTATTTGCATCAGTATTTGCAGTATTTTCATACTTTTATACTCTTTAATGAAAGGTGATACAAGGCGGAAGTCCGCGCCGTTTTTCAGCAGTCGCGTCACATGACCAACGCCAGCGAATCAGGAAGGTGGATGTCACAGTGACGTTGTCCAATGAGACGCCAGCTAGAGCTCAGCACAGCGTATCCGCGTATTCTGAATGTTTACACAGCACCGGAGCTGACACGATCTGGATTGAATACGTGGACCCTGGCGGATTCCCGTTTCCCAGCGTTTCCAGGCGGTTTAATGTAAACGGACAGTGCATCCGCGAAGAAAACAAGACAGATACGGTCTAATGTAAACGTAGCCTGTGTCAGCGCTGCGATGACCTGGCGACTTGTCCAGAGTGTACCCCGCCTCTCGCCCATAGTCAGCTAGGATAGGCTCCAGCTTGCCTGCGACCCTGTAGAACAAGATAAGCGGCTACAGATAACGGATATATATATATATATATAATGAATAATTATTGACTATGTATCTTAGCTTGGGAAAGCTCACTTTTACAATAGATGTAGATAATGAAAAAGCATACCAAAATTTTTGCCATACTGTATGTTTAAGGTTACGTTTACATTAGACCGTATCTGTCTCGTTTTCTTCGCGGATGCACTGTCCGTTTACATTAAACCGCCTGGAAACGCCGGGAAACGGGAATCCGCCAGCGTCCACGTATTCAATCCAGATCGTGTCAGCTCCGGTGCTGTGTAAACATTCAAAATACGCGGATACGCTGTGCTGAGCTCTAGCTGGCGTCTCATTGGACAACGTCACTGTGACATCCACCTTCCTGATTCGCTGGCGTTGGTCATGTGACGCGACTGCTGAAAAACGGCGCGGACTTCCGCCTTGTATCACCTTTCATTAAAGAGTATAAAAGTATGAAAATACTGCAAATACTGATGCAAATACTGCCCATTGTGTAGTTATGATTGTCTTTAGGCTTGCCATCCTTCCACTTGCAAGTGGTAAACCACTTGCGCTGGGATCTCACACACAGCAGCTCATTCCCGAATCGTGGCTTGTGCACTTCACTCGTGCGCTCTGTGAGCTGCGCAGAGCCGGAGTGCGCACCCTCCAGAGGGCACTCGCTGTTCAGGGCGGAGTGATTTGGAGCGCAGGATGCCTGCGGAGCCGAGCGTATCCGTGTATTGGCGTTGCTTTGTGCACGGCTAATGGTTTTAGTGTAAACGCGAATCGTTTTAAGAACGTTAATCTGATGATCCGCTGATTCGACGTAATGTAAACGTAGCCTAAATCTGTCAGTCACAAAGTTTACAGGATTTAACAGGATAAGCCGTTGCAGATAATGAATGGATGGATGTTTTTGAGCAATTCCAACCAATGGGAAATTGAGTGAGCCATCAGAAAACAACATGCTCTGCAAACAGGCTGTCAGCCATGGAGCCAATGTCCTGTACAAAGGCTGGAACAGCCTGCGTTAGTTGTTTACTACCGATCCAGTTTTATTCACAAATTGCTGGACTGAAGTGCATCCAACCTCATCTCACTTGAAATAACCACTGACATTCTGAACCAAAGGAAACTTACCCTTTCATCAAATTATACCAAGTAGTAAGTTCTCAGTATAATTACATGCAAGTGTAAATTATATTTTAACCTTGTCTTGATACACACACACACACACACACTTTTATGAAGACATAAATTTGAGAATGGAGTTATGGTCAGTTACACAAATCCACTTATAAATGGTACTGATATACTGATAACTAAGATATTGCTTGTCTTTCAGAGAGTCCTTTTCTCAGTCTACAAAAAGAAAAGAGTACAGAATGGTCTTCTCCTTTCATTGTCTTTAACCAAAATGAAGTGCTGGCCAGCAAAAGAAAAATTATTATATAGAGCTCTATATGTAAAATGTTAATGGGTGTTTGCCGTCAATAACCAGAATGGTGTGGTAACAACTATCCTCCTCAAGGGCTACAGGGAAACAGCAGCAGTCCATCCACTAGCAAGGAAACGTCACATAGACAACACGAGTGCAGAGCATGGCACACGTTTATTATCTCTGCTGCAGCTATGACCATTTGAGCCCGCTTTTATCTCAATATTAACAGTGCTTTGCTCTAAATGTAACACATAATACAGAATTCAACTCATTGTACATTACATGAAAAACACATTTCTCAGCAAAATGAGAAACTGTGCCATGTAAACTAACACATTTGAGAAAGTTAAGTCAGCATTAGACGTTTCGAGTTCAAAACACTTTGAACAAAAGGCTAGTTTGTAGAATCCACCGATCATGGCAGCTAATTAACAATTAACTTAACTAGCGGTTAGCATGCTAATAACCTTAATTTGGTTATTTAAACTTAGCCGTGTTACATGCAACACATTATCATAATAATGCAATGTTATATATTGAACATAAATGCTCCCCTAGGAAGGAAACGAGCGTGTGCAGAGCATGGCACACATGTTTGTTACTCTGCTGCAGCTATGACCATCTGAGCCTACAATTTCCACTAGGAATGCTATTATAAACGAGCTGGCAGTCGTAAAGCAACCGTAATATAATATCGTCATAACATTTAAAGGGTAATACACACAAAAACAATGATAATATGGTAGCATAAGCCGACTGAAATTACAGCTGGGTTACACAACCACAGAGGCATCCCCCATATCAACATTCACCAAATACAATGCTCAAGTGAATACTAAAAAATAAAACAAAACACCTCTATCCACGGCGGCACGGTGGTGTAGTGGTTAGCGCTGTCGCCTCACAGCAAGAAGGTCCTGGGTTCGAGCCCCGGGGCCGGCGAGGGCCTTTCTGTGTGGAGTTTGCATGTTCTCCCCGTGTCCGCGTGGGTTTCCTCCGGGTGCTCCGGTTTCCCCCACAGTCCAAAGACATGCAGGTTAGGTTAACTGGTGACTCTAAATTGACCGTAGGTGTGAATGTGAGTGTGAATGGTTGTCTGTGTCTATGTGTCAGCCCTGTGATGACCTGGCGACTTGTCCAGGGTGTACCCCGCCTTTCGCCCGTAGTCAGCTGGGATAGGCTCCAGCTTGCCTGCGACCCTGTAGAAGGATAAAGCGGCTAGAGATAATGAGATGAGATGAGACCTCTATCCACAATATAGAGAACTGACAGTTACATGTCAACACATTTCCAAACATCAGGCTCCTACACAAAGGGGAAAAGATTCTGTTTCTGGCTCATTCCACACGGTGGTGTAGTGGTTAGCATGGTCGCCTTACAGCAAGAAGGTTCTGGGTTCGAACCCGGCGGGGGCCTTTCTGTGTGGAGTTTGCATGTTCTCCCCATGTCTGCGTGGGTTTCCTCCGGGTGCTCCGGTTTCCCCCACAGTCCAAAGACATGCAGTTAGGTTAATGTGGGGCAGCCTTGGGCTGAAGTGCCCTTGAGCAAGGTACTTAACCCCTGACTGCTCCCTGGGCACTGTAGTGTGGCTGCCCACTGCTCTGGGTGTGTGTGCGTGTGTTCACTGCTTCAGATGGGTTAAATGCAGAGGATGAATTTCACTGTGCTTGAAGTGTGCATGTGACAAATAAAGGTTTCTTCTTCAGATATTGCACCATGTTAATCCCAGACCATACATGTCAACCTTTGGTCAATCAAACCTGTATAACCAACCTCCAAAATCCGTATTTCCCTTATAAAATCCTTATAAGATGCAAATTAAAATAATTTACCTAAAATTTGAATGATAATTAACAATGATATATCCCAGTTACTTTTTATTCAGTATTAATAACAATAAACCTTCAGAATGAATACAAAGCTCCAATGTTTGACAAAAACACAAAGTGTTATCAGCGTAGTTACGAAGGAAATACTTTGTTGTTTGGAGACAGGTTTCACCGAGCGGCTATTATGCGCGAAACTTCATATTAGCCACAAAGTCAGAAAAATCTGTTCGTAAAATTACGTTATAATGACCAAATACAATGAAAAGTATTTTTCCAGTCTCACCTGTGAAAGGTAATCCCATGTGATCTCGTTTGGACGGTAAACCTGTTGGTACAGTTAAACGCAGCACATGAATGAGGCTACTGTCTAGACACTATACCAGAGACGGTTGAAGAATCTCCACTTTGCCACATCCAATATGGCGGCGAGGATGACGTATGATTCTACGCAGAAGGCGCCGTGACTTCCCGGTTGGCGGGATTCTCGCAATGCGGTGTGCGCATGATCAAAAGTGGAACGAAGTCTCGCTACCACAAGATAACGCGCGATTTCATAAGACTCTTTACTGGCTGTCTGTGGTGTACAGTACGTTTGTAAATGTTATGCGCTCTTTTATCATCGTGGGAATTGATTATAGCTCTAAATAAATATTGAAGTTTTTTTAAAGAATCCGTATAACTTTATTTATACGCCCGTATACTACGTTTATTGAATCAAATCCGTATAAAATACGGACATTCCGTATCGGTTGACGTGTATGCCAGACCAAAAACACAACAGTACCAGTCAAATGCTTAGACACACCTACTCAACCCTATTCCACAACTGTAGTAATCTATATTATGTCATGAACTGCTCAACTTAGTAAAGAGAAACAACATCCATCTTTACTTTAAGACACAAGGTGACTTTTAATGAATACAAATTAAAAACAAAACAAACAACAACAACATTGAATTAGATGTCCAAACTTTTCACTGGTACTCATCTCATCTCATTATCTCTAGCCGCTTTATCCTGTTCTACAGGGTCACAGGCAAGCTGGAGCCTATCCCAGCTGACTATGGGCAAAAGGCAGGGTACACCCTGGACAAGTCACCACAGGGCTGACACATAGACACAGACAACTATTCACACTCACGGTCAATTTAGAGTTGCCAGTTGACCTAACCTACATGTCTTTGGACTGTGAGGAAACTGGAGCACCCAGAGGAAACCCACGTGGACAACATGCAAACTCTGCACAGAAAGGTCCTCGCTGGCCATGGGGCTTGAACCCGGACCTTCTTGCTGTGAGGCGACAGCACTAACCACTACACCACCGTGCCGCCCCGTGCCTACATGCAATCTGAATTATTTAAACATTAGTGGTTAGCACTGTCACCTCACAGCAAGAAGGTCCGGGTTCGAGCCCCGTGGCCGATGAGGGCCTTTCTGTGCGGAGTTTGCATGTTCTCCCCGTGTCTGTGTGGGTTTACTCCAGGTGCTCCGGTTTCTCCCACAGTCCAAAGACATGCAGGTTAGGTTAACTGGTGACTCTAAATTGACCGTAGGTGTGAATGTGAGTGTGAATGGTTGTCTGTGTCTATGTGTCAGCCCTGTGATGACCTGGCGACTTGTCCAGGGTGTACCCCGCCTTTCGCCCGTAGTCAGCTGGGATAGGCTCCAGCTTGCCCGCGACCCTGTAGAACAGGATAAAGCGGCTAGAGATAATGAGATGAGATGAGACATTTTACATACATTACATATATACAGATATTGATACTACATCTTTATTGACTTTATTGATCACATAATTGTTTTGATACGAATTAACACTTCATTAGTAATGTCACTTGACAATATAAATACATGTACATATTCATTTGAAAGACAAAGGACTTACCCAATTAATTTGTGAGCAGTAACTAGTGAATGGTGATGTAAAAGAAGTAAGTAGATTTCGTTAACTTATCAATATTTTTTAGATTTCATCATTTATTTATTTATGTAGTCCAGTTCACAGCGACAACATGATCATCAAATTTGCTGATGACACCACAGTGTTCGGGCTGATCTCAGATGGAGATGAGACAGCCTACAGGGAGGAGGTTCAGAGGCTCTCGACCTGGTGCTCAGTAAACAACCTGGCTCTAAACACTACAAAGACAAAGGAGATCATTGTGGACTTCAGGAGGAAGAAAAGTGACCACCTCCCCCTCTACATTAACGGCGAGTGTGTGGAGAGGGTTCATGATTTCAGATTCCTGGGAGTCCAGATCTCTGACGACCTCTCCTGGACAATCAATATCTCAGCTGTTATAAAGAAGGCTCAGCATCATCTACACTTCCTGAGAGTCCTCAGGAAGAACAATCTAGACTAGAAGCTGCTGCTGGCCTTCTACCGTTCCTCCATCGAAAGCCTGCTGACGTACTGCTTGTCCACCTGGTACGGGAGCTGCACTGCTGCAGACAGAGGGAGGCTTCAGAGGACAGTCGCAGCAGCACAGAGGATTGTCGGCTGCCCTCTCCCCTCCCTGACGGACATATACACCACCCGGTGCATCAGCAGAGCTCGGAGCATCCTTAAAGACAATTCACACCCTGCCTCCCAGCTGTTTGAGGTGCTTCCTTCTGGGAGGTGCTACAGATGTATTAAAACAAGGACTACTAGAATGAAAAACAGCTTCTTCCCAAGAGCCATCACCATATTGAACTCTAAGAGGAAACAAATATAATGTCGACATTATGCAAAACGTGTCATTGTCACGTTTACATTCTGTGCAATACAAATAATTCAGGGGCGGCACGGTGGTGTAGTGGTTAGCGCTGTCGCCTCACAGCAAGAAGGTCCTGGGTTCGAGCCCCGGGGCCGGCGAGGGCCTTTCTGTGTGGAGTTTGCATGTTCTCCCCGTGTCCGCGTGGGTTTCCTCCGGGTGCTCCGGTTGCCCCCACAGTCCAAAGACATGCAGGTTAGGTTAACTGGTGACTCTAAATTAACCGTAGGTGTGAATGGTTGTCTGTGTCTATGTGTCAGCCCTGTGATGACCTGGCGACTTGTCCAGGGTGTACCCCGCCTTTTGCCCGTAGTCAGCTGGGATAGACTCCAGCTTGCCTGCGACCCTGTAGAAGGATAAAGCGGCTAGAGATGATGAGATGAGACAAATAATTCATTATTTATTCTGTACATAGCCATCCATATTCATACTTGGATATAAGACACTTTTATACGTATTTCAATTTTTGTAATATTTAAGTGTTAGGATTTAAGGTTTTTTTTGATACTTATTTTTTTTGCACTGGAAAGGGAGAAGCTTCTAATCTCGTTATACAATTGATTGTAAAATGACAATAAAGGGCATTCTATTCTATTCTATTTTCACAAAGCTGCTGTCTGGTAAACTTGTAAATTCTAAAAAGGGAAGGTTTTAAGCTATATAACAGTTCAAACTTGATGTTAATAGCACCAATATTAAGAAAATTATGGCAGCTTATCTTTGAAAATCAACAAATCTGTCGACTGCCATTTTGACAAATATAATTTTTTAAATTGCCAAATATTTTAATTTATAGTTCAGATGATAGCTTGGAAAAATTAGACCTAAATATGCATAAAAGTGTGTTAGAAAATGTGTAGCAACAGCTATTTTAACATATTTTTTATGATTTTATTAATCTTTGGAAATGCCATTTTTGGCATTTTGGCTCTTTTAGTGTAAAAACCAAGTCCGAAACAGTATCATCTTAAATATTTGAAAATTCTGTAATTTCAAAACCAATAACTTAATGAATGAGGTATCATCTCATCTCATTATCTGTAGCCACTTTATCCTGTTCTACAGGGTCGCAGGCAAGCTGGAGCCTATCCCAGCTGACTATAGGCGAAAGGCAGGGTACACCCTGGACAAGTCGCCAGGTCATCACAGGGCTGACACATAGGCACAGACAACCATTCACACCAGAATTAGAGTCACCAGTCAACCTAACCTGCATGTCTTTGGACTGTGGGGGAAATCAGAGCACCCGGAGGAAACCCACGCGGACACGGGGAGAACATGCAAACTCCACACAGAAAGGCCCTCGCCGGCCACGGGGCTCAAACCCAGACCTTCTTGCTGTGAGGTGACAGTGCTAACCACTACACCACCGTGCCGCCCCTGAATGAGGTATCAGTGTCTTTGTTTTTTTTTTATGGTCTTTCTGATGGACTATTGTATGAGAAACTACCAAAGAAAAAATGCTGTGGGGTACCTAATAAAAGCAGACCAAAACAACATGGTTTAGTAGTTCCTTTTTCTTCATTACTGCATACACCCGATTCACATGTACAACCCCAAATCAGAAAACGTTGGGATGGTATAGAAAATGCAAATAAAAAAGCAGTGATTTCTCAATTTACTTTGACTTGTATTTCATAGCAGACAGAATGAACCCAAGATACTTCATGTTTTGTCTGGTCATATACCTCCATTCCTTCATTTTAAGCCTGCAACACATTACGGAAAAAGGTGGGACAGGGCAGTTTAGAGCGAGTAATGAGGTAAAACAAACAATGAGGACATTTGAAATAGGTGATGTATCAAGGTGATAAAATCAGTATCCAGGAAAGGCCTTGTCTTTGAAGATGGGCCGAGGATCTCCAGTTTGTCAACAAATGCGTGAGAGAATTTTTTTAAATGTTTAAAAACAATGTTCCTCAAATAAAAGATATGAAAGTATTTGGAAGATATTTTACCATCAAAGGTACATAATATCATGAACGATATTGAATTGATTAAAATCTAAAGGAATTTTGGTGCGTAAAGGGCAAGGGTACAAACCTAAGCTGAACACACATGATCTCCGATTCCTCAGACGGCACTGCATCAAGGACCATCATTCATCTATGCCACATGGTATAACCACATGGGCTCGGGATTACTTTGGCAAACCTTTGTCAAGCACTACAATATGGAGTTACATCCATAAATGCCAGTTAAAACTTTACTGTGTAAAAAGGAAACCTGTTAACTGTGTCCAGAAGCGCCACCAACTTCTCTGGACTCGGAGGCATCTGGGATGGACCATCACACAGTGGAAATGCGTATTGTGGTCAGGCGAATCAGTATTCCAGGTCGTTTTTTGTAAGAAATGAATGTTGTGTGCTCTGAGCCAAAGACAAAAAGGACCATCCACACTTACCAGCAACAAGTCCAAAAGCCAGGGTCTGTGATGGTATGAGTTTGTGTCGGTGCTCTTGTCAAAGGTAACTTACACTTTTGTGATGGAAGCATTAATACAGAAAAGTACATTGAGGTTTTGGAGCAACATATGTCTCCATATGTTTTCCAGGGATACTTCAACAAGGCAATGCAAAACCATATTGTGCACACATTACAAAAGCATGCAAATTTTGAAATGAAAAATGTGACATCGATGACCCTATACTGCAGCACACCTTAAGACCTGTTTGCAGGAACATTGAGACGAAATATCACCTGAAACACTTCATCATTTGATTTCTTTAGTCCCTCAAAATCTTCTAAGTGTTGTGAGAGAAGGAATGGGAAACTGTCCCAGGTTTATTTGAACTGGACATGTGCTGAGATATGGTAGGGGAGCAGCTGGTGTTGCACTGCCATCTGGATGGGCAATCTGGGAATTACAACAACAGAGAGGACATATAAAATGGTCCTAATATGTCCTACTTAATTTGCTCCCACAGTGTGAAGTTTCCACAGTCGGCAATGATTTGGGGTGCCATGCCATCTGCTGATGTTGGTTCACTGTGTTTTATCAAGTCCAGTGAGCAACAGTCCAGTTCTTTTTCTTCTTAGCCCAGGTAAGATGTTTCTGACTTTGCATTTGGTTCAGGAGTTTCTTGATTAGATAGATTAGATGAGATGGAGCTTTATTGATCCCTTTGGGAGGGTTACCTCAGGGAAATTAAAATTCCAGCAGCATCATTACAGGATAAACAGAGAATAGAAAATAGAGAAAACTTCTAGATAAATTAAATTAAGTATTTACATATACAAATATAAAAGATATGGGGAGAAAAAAAAAAGTCCAGCAGGAGAGGTATTGCACATTTATATCGCACATTGTCCAGTATTGCTTTTTGTCAGGCTAGGCTACTGCTCCTTCCCATCCTCTGTCCTCCTGTTACCCCCCGAGAGGAGTTGTACATTCTGATGGCATGAGGGACAAAGGAGTTTCTGAGTCTGTTCATCCTGCACTTGGGAAGGAGCATTCTGTCACTGAACAGGCTCCTCTGGTTGCTGATGACGGTGTGTCCATGATGTTCAGTAGTTTGTCCATAGTCCTCTTCTCTGCCACCGTCACCAGAGAGTCCAGCTTCATGCTGACCACAGAGCCAGCCCACCTGATCAGTTTGTCTTGATATTAGGAATGCGACGGTTGTAGCCCCTTTCCTGAAAACGTCAATGTGTGGTGGCTCTTGATGCACTGACACCAGCCTCAGTCTACTCCTTGTGACACTTTCCCAAGTTTTTGAATCAACTTTTCTTGACCAGGGGTGTAGCTGGGGGGGTCCTGGGGAGCCTGTGACCCCTTCCTTTGTCGGACCATACATTTTTTCAATAGCCGCATAAGAATATTAGAAAAGCACTCACTGTAATTTTTTAACATTTTTTTTTTAAACTAGATTGTCACCTCAGCCTCATTAGGGTTTCTATAACCTTGTATGGACTTCCTGTGGTTTGGGCGCGAAAACCAGGTTCTGCACAAGCGCAACACAATCGCAGTAGAAAGCACGGTCAAGCTACCAGTGTAGCTGCAGTCTTTTTAGTTGTGAATTACGAGTATTTCCTCTTGTGTTAATAATTAGCCATGTCAAAACAAGCAAAACTTCCCTCCTTTCGACTGCCAGTCAGTGTGTGACTCCCGCTTTGAAAAATGCTAGCTATGCCCCTGTTGACAATCCTCTCAAGGCTACAGTCATCCCTGTTGCTTGCATACCTTTTCCAGCAAGCCTTTTCAGCAGTGACTTTCTGTGGCTTATCTTACCTTGTGGAGGGTGTCGACAATTGTCTTCTGGACAATCAAAAGATACACAGTATTTATATTGTTTTACTCAAACTCAAAATGAAATATTCTAATATTTTGAGATACTGGATTTCTGATTTTCACGAGCCATAAGCCATAATCTTCAAAATTAAAACAAAAAACCCTTGAAATATTTCCTTTTATGTGTAATGAAGATAGAATATATGAAAAGTTTACCTTTTTGAATTAAATTATGAAAAAATGAACTTTTTCATGATATTACAATATATTGAGATGCACTAGTAGGCAGCTAGATGTTTGGATTGATAGATGTTTAAATAGCAAATGTCTTCTTAGATTACTATAGATAGTTATTTATATACCTTTGTTATATACTTATACCTTATTTTGGAATCTATTTTCTCTATAAATGCATCATGGGGAGCCTGAGGAAAATGTTATCTCAATGCACTCTATATTTGTTTAAGGATGGATTGACAATAAAGCTCTCTTGAATCTTGACTCAATAGAGATCTTGCAGTCACGTGACCGGAAAGTACACAGCCACCATCTTGTCGGTAAAAAACACAGCTGAATACTGCTGCACTTGTGTACAGAATGGATCAATTTCAACCGACGGACTACACGGCTCATTTTTCTAATGAACAGATAACTAGATATGTGTCTAAAATAAACGACCTACAGATTAGTGACCCTTATGGCTTACCGGACAGAGTTTTCACGACCGTGTCAGTGGATATTGAACTGCCAGCGGAATACCCGGACGTGTATAATTACCTCATTAACTTTCCCTCGCTGTTCAGTGGTGAAGCACTGCGTGCTTATAAATCTCTGGACAGTTATCTTTACAGAAATTAAGGATTTGTCAGCGACTCAGATGTGACATCTTGTAAACAAGAAAATAATCCTCACTGGATGGGTAAGTCACTTAAGTATTGAGTATAGCACTGACCAGCCGATTATAGAATAAGGTAATTCCAGCTGTAATTCCAAATTGTCCGTGTTGTTTACCATGGATCTGGCGTTGGAGAAGTAGAGGCTTAGCAGTGGAGATTTGAGTGGCTGTTTTCTGAGCTTAGTCAACAGGCCAGCTCTACAGCCTCGCTTTTGCTTCCGCTCCCGGCGCCGCCTCCTTCGCTTTGCTTCCGATAACAATCCACGGAGACCCCGCTGGTCTCGCTATCTCGTCCGGAATGTTGTGCATGCGATGGAAATCGCTACAAACCGTCATTTTCTGCTGGAAACCAATGTCCAGTAAGTCCATACGGTTGTAGTGGATATTGAAGTCCGGTACAGACGAACAACACGCAAAAATACACACAAAAAACATAAAAAACGTGCACAGGTAGGGAGAGCTTGTAGCCGCAGCCGTTGTAGTAGAATTGTATATAGTAGGGTTTTCCAGAAGAAAAGGTAGAAGCAGAAGTAGAAGTAGAAGGCGGAAATATGGCGTTTGACCGACAAGATGGTGTCTGTCACAATCTGGATCGGCTGTGATGTCACATGCAAGTGCTCCATTGCTGGTTGCTTGAGTGGAAGAGTTGAGTTGTGGTTCCTTGACGAGACACTATGAGTCGCTATTGACCATGAAATAACTCCTGGACAAACTGTGTGTGAGAATTATTTTTTTAAGGTGGTTTAACAAAACATATTCTAATTACAAATATAATGCAAGTATTTCAAAATAGACATCCTGGTAGACAGCCAGGTAAAGTTCCGCTAAGGACGAACAAGGATTGGTTCCTCCTGCCTGTGCCATCTGGTCACCATGTTACCATGCACATCGGATCAGTACGGTCGTATCTCTGCCTAGGAAGCTACACAAAACTGGACACATTATTCATCTTATAGCCCTCAAGCATAACTACGTCATCACTTGTTTACTGCAATACATTGTGGCGGATAGCCGGGGTCAGTAGTTGAGCAATATGATGGATGTCAGATTAATTTTACGTGAGAGCGATGTGAGAGGAGTGATTTTGCCATGCTCTGTCGTGGAAGACAATGAAATTGGTGATTTAAAGAGGTGGATAACATGTTGAGGGTTTACAGCAGGAAAATTGGAATCCAAATCAAGCTTGGTGAGAAGGTACAGTGGTGCTTGAAAGTTTGTGAACCCTTTAGAATATTTCTGCATAAATATGACCTACCGAAAAACATCATCAGACTTTCACACAAGTCCTAAAAGTAGATAAAGAGAACCCAGTTAAACAAATGAAACATAAATATTGTACTTGGTCATTTATTTATTGAGGAAAATGGTCCAACATTACATATCTGTGAGTGGCAAAAGTATGTGAACCTTTGCTTTCAGTATCTGGTGTGACCCCCTTGTGCAGCAATAACTTCAACTAAACGTTTTCGGTAACTGTTGATCAGTCCTGCACACTGGCTTGGAGGAATTTTAGCCCATTCCTCCGTACAGAACAGCTTCAGCTCTGGGATGTTGGTGGGTTTCCTCACATGAACTGCTCGCTTCAGGTCCTTCCACAACATTTCGATTGGATTAAGGTCAGGACTTTAACTTGGCCATTCCAAAACATTAACTTTATTCTTCTTTAACCATTCTTTGGTAGAACGACTTGTGTGCTTAGGGTCATTGTCTTGCTGCATGACCCACCTTCTCTTGAGATTCAGTTCATGGACAGATGTCCTGACATTTTCCTTTAGAATTCACTGGTATAATTCAGAATTCATTGTTCCATCAATGTCCTGGCCCAGATGCAGCAAAACAGGCCCAAACCATGATACTACCACCACCATGTTTCACAGATGGGATAAGGTTCTTATGCTGGAACGCAGTGTTTTCCTTTCTTCAAACATAACGCTTCTCATTTAAACCAAAAAGCTCTATTTTGGTCTCATCTGTCCACAAAACATTTTTCCAATAGCCTTCTGGCTTGTCCATGTGATCTTTAGCAAACTGCAGATGAGCAGCAATGTTCTTTTTGGAGAGCAGTGGCTTTCTCCTTGCAACCCTGCCATGCACACCATTGTTGTTCAGTGTTCTCCTGATGGTGGACTCAGGGGCGTTGCACCAAATTCTGGGCCCTATGCACAAGCAGTGGCCATGTGCCCCCCCCCCCCAAAAAAAAAGCTCACCAGTTAACAATGCTGAAAGTATCTAACAACAAGGGCGTACTACCAGTCCAGTCAGTTATGTAGCCACACATTAATCTAACAACTCTTCAATGAATAAAAATCCCTAATCACACAATACGTCACTGAATCTTTGTTTTATTTGCAGAATGATTAAAAGTTGTAATAGTAAATGCCACCAAAGGTCACCAAACATAATAGGCCTGCATGAAAATTGAGCACCTTTGCATTGGGCTGAAGAGAACAGATTTTTATCAAGTAGCTTATTTATTACATAAAAGAAATGCCATTTCCAGATTTCTACATTAACAAAATATTTCCTTTAGAATGAAAGGTAAACAAAACTTGACTCGTCATTTTTCAATTTAAAAAGGGCAAAAAGAAAACAGGCTTCCACAAAGTGCTAAACACTGGAATTTATACCCCAGCTATTAGCCTAATTATGTTATGGCCCAATAGAATTTAATTTTCGATTAGTATACTATTGCAATGCAGAGAAAAAAGGCATCATGTTATTTCTAATTTTGTGTTGTGCAGTTTTTAGCACTGACAATCGCGGTGGTATTGAAGCATTTATAACCGCGGGTGTTCATTTACTGTAGGCTATTTGCTTTCACACTTGGGCTCACCTTTCTTGGGAAAGAAGTTTGTGAGCAGTTGCTTTCCCTCATTTCTTTTCTTGTCTCTTTCCTGCCTCTCTTTTCGTTTCTAAAAACCGGATTTTGTTTTCTTGTGCATCATCTTCCATAGTACAGATAGCCTACAATGCATAGCGCTAAATGCGCCGAGTTAAAAAGCCCGGTGAAAGCGGACTAAACCATTTCGTGCAAAGGGTGGGGGGGCCTGTCCCCAGACACTATATGTAGGCTAGGACAAACAATTCAATCCATTAATCAAACGATTTATTTACCCAAAACATTACATTTACATTAGTTAGCAACATATATTGTGATCTTTAAATGGTATTGATATTTAAAGGAAAATAAAATTACAGACTCCTCAAGGGCCCTCCCCCCACTTGGGGCCCTGGTAACTCAGTCCCCCTTTTCCCCCCACTACGACGCCCCTGGGTGGACTCATGAACATTAACATTAGCCAATGTGAAAGAGGCCTTCAGTTGCTGAGAAGTTGCCCTGGGGTCCTTTGTGACCTTGCTGACTATTACATGCCTTGCTCTTGGAGTGATCTTTGTTGGTCGACCACTCCTGGGGAGGGTAACAATGGTCTTGAATTTCCTCCATTTGTACACAATCTGTCTGACTGTGGTTTGGTGGAGTCCAAACTCTTTAGAGATGGTTTTGTAACCTTTTCCAGCCTGATGAGCATCAACAACGCTTTTTTTGAGGTCCTCAGAAATCTCCTTTGTTCGTGCCATGATACACTTCCACAAACATGTGTTGTGAAGATCAGACTTTGATAGATCCCTGTTCTTTAAATAAAACAGGGTGCCCACTCACACCTGATTGTCATCCCATTGATTGAAAACACCTGACTCTAATTTCACCTTCAAATTAACTGCTAATTCTAGGGGTTCAGATACTTTTGCCACTCACAGATATGTAATATTGGATCATTTTCCTCAATAAATAAATGACCAAGTGTAATATTTTTGTCTCATTTGTTTAACTGGGTTCTTTTTATCTACTTTTAGGACTTGTGTGAAAATCTAATGATATTTTAGGTCATATTTATGCAGAAATATAGAAAATTCTAAAGGGTTCACAGACTTCCAAGCACCACTGTAAGAGTCTAGACCGAGTCTACCACACTGTACAACAACAACATCAAATCTCAGAATGTCTTATTTCTGAGGACGTATATTGCACCAGCTAAAGTTTATCGAGAAAACAAATCTGTCTGAATATCAGGAATTGTATGTAGCCTCCCTGAAATTGGCTGTAATGTCTATAGTGTTCATGGCGAAGTTACATTCATGTTAGGCCGACTGCCAGGTCCTGCAGCCAGGTATAGCAAAACTTTATAGGCCTAATCAACAAAAATGTGCGAACAAAATAAATAAATTGTGTGCTAAATAATTTCATTCCTAATTTCAAAACATTTTGCTACATCTAGTCAAATCTTAAGAAATAAACTGTTTTGTAAGTCTAATCTGGATTTATTTGTTGAACACAGATTGAACTTAATTTTTGGTGTATTTTACAGGGTGAAGGACTTAAACAATGGATTAAGTTGATATGTATGTGACCCAGATGGTGATGCATTAATAAATGCCGCTAGTGAGGTACACTGAACATTATACATACCTGAAAGAGAACCCTTCATGGTTTGGGAGTTTTATCGGTCTGACAGGCTCGTTCAGCTGCCGAGTGCTTCGGTACGTTGAGAGGCAAAGGCCGAAGAATGCTTCTTTGTTTTACAGGCTTTGGAATATCGCTAGTTTCAGATGATGAACAGTGTCGATTGTTATAATCTATAACCGAAGGCCATTTCACAGACCATGGAAATATTGCTGGGTCACAGTTTAAGTACGTCTTTTTCCCACCAGAGAAATGTAAGCTACAAATACTTGTCCATTTCGATTCAGTCTGAAGGTTTTCGTTGCGGATTAAACTTCTCCATTTCTTTCTTCTCTTCTTCTCAACTGGAAGCTGATAAAAGCTCAAGTTAGGTGTTCTCTTTGTTGTGGAGACACAGTAAGGCACACAGCAATTCACTTTAGGCACGGTTAAAACCAGTTAGACACAACAATGCAGTGTTTAACAAAGGTAAAAGTAAACAATTCGGTGACACTCATCCCAGAACAAAAATAAGATCGATATAACAATTCAATGCTATAAAAAAGCCAATGTGTATTTAAGAAAATGAGATGTAAGATATTAGTGTGAGCACTGAGGAATAATCTATAAGTTATGGCAGTCTATCAGGATCGATTCATGTGTAATGTGAATTATGTGACCAATAAATATTGTTAAGACATAACTGTGAGAATGAAGTGAAAATGACAAATAACATTAAGGAAAAAAAAAATCCTATTTCAACAACTATCCTAAACAGAAAGGAAGAAGAAATATATGAAAGCGAAAGATAAGAGAAAAACTGAAATAATCTCCATAAAAATTATTATAGAGCGGCGGCTACAATTATCAACAGTCCATAATTATCGACACCTTTTCAGATTTACCAATAAAAAAAGCAATTTTACAAAGGTAAGTTTCAGTTACAACAGTTATTATTGGTTAACTAATCAACCAGAAGACCCCCCTTCCCCTTTGAGCTTGTCACTTGATGACACGGCTCATTACCTGAGATGGACTTTTTTTAGCAAGATCAGCAATTTGAGGAAAACCCGGACGTTGTCATCGCAGGTAAGCATGGTGGAAAGATCATGGACATGTTTTTACTTATCAAATTCATCGATATTTCATGATCTCCTTGTCTAAACCTACTTTGTTTCTTACTCTTTCATTTGACAGTCCGCCATTTTGTATCTAAACGCGCATTTGAGGTGACACTTGAGGTGTCGATAATAGTGATCACTTTAACCGGTGTCCACCATTATCGACACCTTGTGGAATTAAGTGACATTTATAACTATTATGTGTCGATCTTTGTGTAACATTGTTGAAGTAGATGAAATACTTTTAAAAAATAAAAGTACTGTGATTTACAATATTTTTTTCTGATTCATAACAGAATGGAATGCTTATAGAGTATTTGGAATCCTATTGCAATAAATAGAATTAGACCAGAATTAAATTCCTAGCATATAAAAAAATTACCCGCTTGAAATATTCAGATTTTTCTATTCCATTCAGAAATTTTTTTTTTGCAGTTTGTTGTAAATATCTACCACATATTACAATATCAGTAGACATTTTATATTTTTAGATGTAAAAATATAACGTTTTGGTTTGAGGAATGACATGCGACCTTTGACCTGGATTTTCATGTGGTTACAATGTCAATTGCCTGTTGACATTTATTGGTAAACTACAAAACTAAAAATGAATACAAACAACAGCGAATGATAAACAAAATGTGATCTAAAAATACTTAGAAAGTGGGTAGAAAGTGGAACAAAAAGATTTTCTGACAGGTTAAACATTATCAGTTCATTTGTTTACACCGTCAACAAACTCGAGTGAGCAAGCGAGTGGGGACTGACAGCATCCATACATTCCAATTTACCAAAACACTCTGTCTGAGGACCCTCCAGATCTACACCTTTACCTCATAAACACCATTAACACAAGGCTTGTCTAAACAGATATGTTTTCAGCCTAGACTTAAACGCTGAGACTGTCTGATTCCCGAACATTACTTGGAAGGCTGTTCCATAACTGTGGGGCTTTGTAAGAAAAGGCTCTGCCCCCTGATGTAGCCTTCACTATACGAGGTACCAGCAGATAGCCAGCACCTTTTGATCTAAGTAGGCGTGGCGGGTCATAGAGGACCAGAAGTTCACTCAGGTACTGTGGTGCAAGACCATTCAGTGCTTTAAAGGTCAATAGTAGTATTTTTTATAATCAATACGAAATTTGATTGGGAGCCAGTGCAGTGTGGATAAGACAGGGGTGATGTGGTCATATTTTCTAGTTCTAGTAAGGACTCTTGCTGCTGCATTTTGAACTAACTGGAACTTGTTTATGCACTTATTGGAACATCCAGACAGTAAGGCATTACAATAATCCAACCTGGAGGTAACAAAAGCATGAAGTAGTTTTTCCGCGTCATGTAGTAGCATTAAATTTCTTATCTTAGCAATATTTCTGAGATGAAAGAAAGCTATCCGGGTAATGTTATCAACAGTGGCATGCACAGATAGACACGAGGTGGTGCTCAAGCACCTGCCCCTCTGCCCTCTGTCCAAAAAAGTGCCCTTTTGAATTTTTTTTTTTTACAGTTTACTGAGGCCAATGTCGACATGATCTTTTAGAAAAGCCGTGGCATTAAAAGCGTGTGTGAAAATAATGTCCCGATGTGTGACCCCTCCGCACACACACCGGACCTCTGTCTCTCTTGCTCTGTCACGTGAACAAGCGTGCAGTGCATTCAATGTGAGGTTGCAGCAGCATAGCGTCCTGGAAGCCACGGCCTTGTCGTAGCGCAGACAACACATCGGGCAGTCAGTCAGCTCTTCCCCTGCCCCACCAGCCAGGCATGGGCGCCGCCAGGGGGGGAAAGGTTAGAACAATTCTAGGGGCCCAGCACTGCCATGGGGCCCTTTAAGGGGCTGATAATATGCTTTTGACGATTTTAATAAGACTTTTGAAATAACAACAATGCAATATTCCATCTGGTAAAATGAGCTAATTGAACAAGGTTGTCTATTTCTTGAGTTCTTCAACATATTGTCATTTAACCCTCCCCCTTTTGTGAAATGGTACGGTCCAGTTCTGGTAGAGGCGCGATTGCTGTGTCGCGGGGCAGCAGCCAGCCAGCCAGCAGTGGAGTGCGTACAGTCTATGATCGCTAAATATGAAGAGTGGCTGTCAAAATGTAAAGAAAGGCAGCTGAAAGCTGAGAGGGACCGGAGAGGCAGGCAACTGGTCACTCAGTTTTTCCCAAAGAAAGGTAGCTATCGCTCACATGTGTGTTCAAAATATTAGCGAATGGTAAATGAACAGTATGAACGTGGTTGGATTAGTCTATCAAGAGAACACTTTTACAGTTTGTACAGTGACATTTTTTCCATTTTAATAACTGAACTGACTTGTGTGATAAACAAGATGAAATATTACGTTATGCTGGCGCTAATAACTAGTGCTAATAACCAGTTTCATAACTAATGGAGTGCCCTAAATATGCACAGATTCAGCCTCACTGATGAGGCTACGTTTACATTAGACCGTATCTGTCTCGTTTTCTTCGCGGATGCACTGTCCGTTTACATTAAACCGCCTGGAAACGCCGGGAAACGGGAATCCGCCAGCGTCCATGTATTCAATCCAGATCGTGTCAGCTCCGGTGCTGTGTAAACATTCAGAATACGCGGATACGCTGTGCTGAGCTCTAGCTGGCGTCTCATTGGACAATGTCACTGTGACATCCACCTTCCTGATTCGCTGGCGTTGGTCATGTGACGCGACTGCTGAAAAACGGCGCGGACTTCCGCCTTGTATCACCTTTCATTAAAGAGTATAAAAGTATGAAAATACTGCAAATACTGATGTAAATACTGCCCATTGTGTAGTTATGATTGTCTTTAGGCTTGCCATCCTTCCACTTGCAAGTAGTAAGTGATATGCGCTGGGATCACACACACAGCAGCTCAGTCCCGAATCGTGGCTTGTGCACTTCACTCGCACGCTGTGTGAGCTGCGCAGGGCCGGAGTGCGCACCCTCCAGAGGGCACTCGCTGTTCAGGGCGGAGTGATTTGGAGTGCAGGATGCCTGCGGAGCCGAGCGTATCCACGTATTGGCGTTGCTGTGTGCACGCAAATCATGTATTGGTGTTGCTGTGTGCACACTAATCGTTTTAAAAACGTTAATCTGATGATCCGCTGTTACGGTCTAATGTAAACATGGGCTCAGGGGGGCCTCTGCCCTACCAAACCACTGAACCCCCCTTTGGAGAAGGAGGTAAGCAGCAATACAACCCATAAATGCTTTAGGATTGAAGTTTTTAATGAGCGAGCGCCATATACAGTTTGGTAGATTAAAGTGTTGCTAATGTAACAGACGTTGCGTTGTGTTGTTCACCAGTCTTTTTATTCTGAAGAAATGAGACACAAATACACTGCTGAGGACGGGCTGCAAACGTCCAGTGGCATTGGCGCTTACATTTCCAAAACGAACTGAAAGAGGCCAGCGCCTCGTTCCCATAACTACCTGCGCTCTTAAAGGGCCAGCGCAGAATTTCCCCACCACTACACACAATGGCAAGTGGAAAAAAATAAACCCGTTACACTAATAACGGACACCGGTCAAGTGTTTGACATGGTTACGTGTGTGGAATGTTCACACGTTCTAAACCATTGGTTTCAACCATTGGTTAATACATAAAATGTAATAAAGTCACAAACTCAAGGTCCATGGGCTATCAAAAGTCAAATAATGACAATGGTGCAATTGTGACGAGGGTGGGCAAAGTTGGGGGGCCCAAAATTCTAATCTTTCATGGGGCCCGAAATTTCTGGCGGCGCCCCTGGAGCCAGGTAACACATGAATCGAGTGAAAATGTATTGTTTGCCCTCTAAGCCCAAGCTGTAATTATTTTGTCGTGAAGTAGCCCGTCGCATACAGAAACAACTGCACATAAGTATTATATTTTTTGCTAGACCATTTTCAACACAAAAACAAAAATTTATTTTTCTATTTTGTTCAACTAGAGATTCCTTGCAAAGTCAAAAAGCCTTGATGTAATAAATTAACATTAAGTGGTTGTTTTACACCTTTAAAAACTAAAACGGGTCAGTGGTGACCCGAACACAAGAGGAGGGTTAAATCTCAGACTTTTATAATAAGGTGTTCCACATGCGCAAAAAAGTGCCCTTTTTTCCCCCCAGAGCACTTGCCCCCCAAAATGTCTGTGCACGCCACTGATTGAAAACACCTGACTCTAATTTCACCTTCAAATTAACTGCTAATCCTAGAGGTTCACATACAACCCCAATTCCAAAAAAGTTGGGACAAAGTACAAATTGTAAATAAAAACGGAATGCAATGATGTGGAAGTTTCAAAATTCCATATTTTATTCAGAATAGAACATAGATGACATATCAAATGTTTAAACTGAGAAAATGTATCATTTAAAGAGAAAAATTAGGTGATTTTAAATTTCATGACAACAACACAGCTCAAAAAAGTTGGGACAAGGCCATGTTTACCACTGTGAGACATCCCCTTTTCTCTTTACAACAGTCTGTAAACATCTGGGGACTGAGGAGACTAGTTGCTCAAGTTTAGGGATAGGAATGTTAACCCATTCTTGTCTAATGTAGGATTCTAGTTGCTCAACTGTCTTAGGTCTTTTTTGTCGTATCTTCCGTTTTATGATGCGCCAAATGTTTTCTATGGGTGAAAGATCTGGACTGCAGGCTGGCCAGTTCAGTACCCAGACCCTTCTTCTACGCAGCCATGATGCTGTCATTGATGCAGTATGTGGTTTGGCATTGTCATGTTGGAAAATGCAAGGTCTTCCCTGAAAGAGACGTCGTCTGGATGGGAGCATATGTTGCTCTAGAACCTGGATATACCTTTCAGCATTGATGGTGTCTTTCCAGATGTGTAAGCTGCCCATGCCACACGCACTAATGCAACCCCATACCATCAGAGATGCAGGCTTCTGAACTGAGCGCTGATAACAACTTGGGTCGTCCTTCTCCTCTTTACTCCGAATGACACAGCGTCCCTGATTTCCATAAAGAATTTCAAATTTTGATTTGTTTGACCACAGAACAGTTTTCCACTTTGCCACAGTCCATTTTAAATGAGCCTTGGCCCAGAGAAGACGTCTGCGCTTCTGGATCATGTTTAGATACGGCTTCTTCTTTGAACTATAGCATTTTAGCTGGCAATGATGGATGGCACGGTGAATTGTGTTCACAGATAATGTTCTCTGGAAATATTCCTGAGCCCATTTTGTGATTTCCAATACAGAAGCATGCCTGTATGTGATGCAATGCCATCTAAGGGCCCGAAGATCACGGGCACCCAGTATGGTTTTCCAGCCTTGACCCTTACGCACAGAGATTCTTCCAGATTCTCTGAATCTTTTGATGACATTGTGCACTGTAGATGATGATATGTTCAAACTCTTTGCAATTTTGCACTGTCGAACTCCTTTCTGATATTGCTCCACTATTTGTCGGCGCAGAATTAGGGGGATTGGTGATCCTCTTCCCATCTTTACTTCTGAGAGCCGCTGCCACTCCAAGATGCTCTTTTTATACCCAGTCATGTTAATGACCTATTGCCAATTGACCTAATGAGTTGCAATTTGGTCCTCCAGCTGTTCCTTTTTTGTACCTTTAACTTTTCCAGCCTCTTATTGCCCCTGTTCCAACTTTTTTGAAATGTGTTGCTGTCATGAAATTTCAAATGAGCCAATATTTGGCATGAAATTTCAAAATGTCTCACTTTCGACATGTGATATGTTGTGTGTGTTCTATTGTGAATACAATATCAGTTTTTGAGATTCGTAAATTATTGCATTCCGTTTTTATTTACAATTTGTACTTTGTCCCAACTTTTTTGGAATCGGGGTTGTACTTTTGCCACTCACAGATATGTAATATTGGATCATTTTCCTCAATAAATAAATGGCCAAGTATAATATTTTTGTCTCGTTTGTTTAACTGGGTTCTCTTTATCTACTTTTAGGACTTGTGTGAAAATCTGATGATGTTTATGCAGAAATATAGAAAATTCTAAAGGGTTCACAAACTTTCAAGCACCACTGTAAGTAATGAAGCCATTATGGCTGACTTATTTCAAATGAACCACATGAATGACACCAGCAAAGCAAGAAATATATGAATGGAGAAAAATGTAGGAAGTGCACATTTGTTATACAGTATTGCTATAAACTTGTACTTTTCAAGCGATGTCAAGGATTCAAAGGATTCAATCAATGAATGATTGATTCAGTGAATATTGAAGGATTCAAGATGTGATGAATATTCAAGTTCAAGTCAACTTTATTGTCAATAATGCCATATGTGCAGGACACACAGAGAATTGAAATTGCGTTTCCCTCTTATCCGCGGTGCAACAGTAATAAACATGAAATATAAAATATAGGTACAAGATGGGTTTATTTACAGTACACACACAAGCTAAAGCTATCTAAGAAAAGGCAGTGGCAATCCAGAAAGTGCAAATGTGGCAGTGTGAACAGAATTAACGGTATAAATTTAAATGTGACGAATGACAATATAAACAGAATGAACAATGTAAACGGGAACAGCAGTCTGACAGTATAGTAGGGCAAGATAGCACGATATAAACAGAATTATCAGTATAAATATAAATAAATAAATATGGCAGTATGAGCAGAATTTTCAGTGTACAGTAAGTATAAATATGGCAGATATGTAAAAAGTGTAAACAGTGTTGTAAACAGTTTTTATATAGTGCAATTAACTAAAAATAATTTAAAAAAACATGTAGACAGTATTGTAAACAGTTTTTACATAGTGCAATTGAATATAAGCACCATATAATCTTCTCAAACACCATGTGGCTTTGGTGAACTGCTGACAAGTGTGTGAGCAACGTTGAAGTACTCAACTCCTCCTCCAGCATCTTAATCCTCCCTGCTGGTTAAAAATGCACCAGTCACAGTGAAATCAGCCTCAGCAGACGTGTAGCCTGAAGGTAAGAAATTCGGACAAACGCAGATGTCCTTTTCTTGTCACAAGTAATTGCTTAGGAAATATGCTATAACATATCCAAGCTCACACTGACAGCAGAGATTTAATCAGGTGTTATTTTGTTTAGTAATATGAAATTCCTCTGGCGTTCTTCCAGTGCGCTTCTTCAAGGTCATTTATCTTTTAAACTTTCAAGATGCATTTACTCATTCTGTATTGTCTCTCAAGGAAAAACTTGCCTTTTTAGTGATATATTTATTTAAAATACAGTACTGTGCAAAAGTCTTAAGCACATGTGAAGAAATGCTGTAGACCAAAAATGGCTTCAAAAATAATACTATAAACAGCAGTAAGTCATAATAAATGAAACAAAGTCAATATTTGGTGTGAGACGACCCTTTGCTTTAAAAAAAAAATAGTCATCTCCGGTACAATGAGTGCAGTTTTATGAGGAAATAAGCTGGAGGCTTTACTGAGCATCTTGCAGAAACAGCCACAGTTCTTCTGGACACTTTAACAGTCACACTTGCTTTTTAATGTTGCAGCAAAACCCAGTAGCCTTCAATATGTTTTCTTTTTTAATCTGAAAAGTGGTCTCTTATGTAATATGCTGCTCCGATACAAACTTTTTTTTCTGTATGAATTTAATTTTGTGCAGAAAAACAAAGTTTGGAACCCTAAAATGTTTTTGTACTGACTCGTTAATGTAGAAGTCATAAAATATCTAACAAAGTTTGTATGGGGAAAAAAAAGGGTCCCCACGACTCTTACACAGTACAGTAAATCACCATTATCTTAGAAATATAAAGCTGTGATAAGTGATCTGAAATATCTGAGCAATGCACACACACACGTGTGTATATATATATATATATATATATATATATATATATATATATATATATATATATGTGTGTGTGTGTGTGTGTGTGTGTGAGAGAGAGAGAGAGAGAGAGAGAGACACGTGCCTGCTTCAACTTTTACTAGCTGGACATACAATTACATATACACAGTGTACAGGTCACCTGTGACTTATGCAGCAGTAGGAAGAGAAAACAATGGGAATTAATAACAGGTTCTGAATGGCATCCTGGTGTCACTGAGCCCAAGACATGTTTTACACAGATGGTTTGTCGTCAGCAGTGGTGTAGTGGTTAGCACTGTCACCTCACAGCAAGAAGGTCCGGGTTCGAGCCCAGCGGCCGGTGAGGGCCTTTCTGTGTGGAGTTTGCATGTTCTCCCCATGTCCGTGTGGGTTTCCTCCGGGTGCTCCGGTTTCCCCCACAGTCCAAAGACATGCAGGTTAGGCTAATTGGTGGCTCTAAATTGACCGTAGGTGTGAGTGTGAATGGTTGTCTGTGTCTATGTGTCAGCCCTGTGATGACCTGGCAACTTGTCCAGGGTGTACCCTGCCTCTCGCCCATAGTCAGCTGGGATAGGCTCCAGCTTGCCTGTGACCCTGTAGGACAGAATAAGCGGCTTCAGATAATGGATGGATGGTTTGGCATCAGCTCAATTTTCTTGTTTTTATTAGTGTGCTTTTAAATGGCTGAAACAATGCAAAAAAAAAAAAAGTATAAAATAAGCATAGCAACTAAAACCAAAAAGTTCTGAAATAATTTGTCAATAGATCATAAATATCAAATAAATCTAAATAAGTTCAGTCCTTTCAGCAAATGAAGTCAATACAAGGAAAAATAATTTATTGACTATGTCAAAGTTTAAATGTCATGGTGTCAGTGTTTTCGTCAAATCACATTTGAAATATTATGCCTTAAATCTAAATGATTCTGGCGAGTAAAAGATTCACTTGCTTGACGTGTACTGAATTACTTAAAATAATATTTTTTGAATATCATTAATAAGACAAAGACAACATTATGTAAAGCTCAAATATTGCACACTTCACAAATGTATGAAATTTGCTGTTTTAAATGCTCTATAAGGCACAGAAAATGTATCTCTAGAACAGGACCAGTAAGCAACAGTCACATGGACTGAACAGAGGAATGTAATTTTCTATACAGGTGCATCTCAAAACAATTAGAATATCATGAAAAAGTTCAATATTTTCCATCAGTTATTTAAGAAAGTGACAATTTAATATATTCTGGACTCATTACATGTAAACTCAATTTTTTCAGGCATTTTTTTATTTTACTTTTGATAATTATGGCCTAAAGCACAAAAAAAATTGGGAAAAAAACCCCTCAGAATCTCATATCATCTCTAGCCGCTTTATCCTGTTCTACAGGGTCGCAGGCAAGCTGGAGCCTATCCCAGCTGACTACGGGCGAAAGGCGGGGTACACCCTGGACAAGTCGCCAGGTCATCAAAGGGCTCCATCTCAGAATATTTTAATATTTCATTTTGAGTTTGAGTAAATTACTATTCAAACAGTATAAATACCATGCATCTCTCGGTCTAGTTCAGAACATGCAACCACAGTCATGGGGAAGACTGCTGACTTGACAGTTGTCCAGAAGATGATCATTGACACCCTCCACAAGGAAGGTAAGCCACAGAAGGAAGGTAATTGCTGAAAAGGCTGGCTGGAAAAGATACACAAGCAATGGGCATGACCGCAGCCTTGAGAGGACTGTCAAGAAAAATTGATTCAAGAACTTGGGAGAGCATCACAAGGAGTGGACTGAGGCTGGTGTCAGTGCACCAAGAGCCACCACACACAGACATCTTCAGGAAAGGGGCTATAACTGTCACATTCCTAATATCAAGCCACCCTGAACCAGAGACAACATCAGAAGCGCCTTACCTGGGCTAAGGAGAGAAAGAACTGGACTGCTGCTCAGAGGTCCAAAATCCTCTTTTCAGATGAAAGTAAAAATTTTGCATTTCATTTGGAAATCAAAATCCTGGAGTCTGGAAGAAGAGTGGAGAAGCACAGAATCCAATGTGTTTGAAGTTTAGTATGAAGTTTCTGCAGTCTGTGATGATTTAGGGTGTCATCAGTTGGTCCACTGTGTTTTATCAAGTCCAAAGTCAATGCAGCCATCTACCAGGAGAGTTTAGAGCACTTCATGCTTCCATCTGCTGACAAGCTTTATGGATATGCTGATTTCCTTTTCCAGCAGGACTTAGCACTTGCCCACAGTGCCAAAACTACTACCAAATGGTTTGCTGACCATGATATTACTGTGCTTGATTGGCCAGCCAACTTGCCTGACTTGAACCTCATAGAGAATCTCTGGGGTATTGTCAAGAGGAAGATGAGAAACAGATGACCCAAAGATACAGACGAGCTGAAGGCTGCTATCAGAGCAACCTGGGCTTCGATAACACCTCAACAGTGCCACAGGCTGATCGCCCCCATGCCACGCCACACTGATGCAGTAATTTCTGGTAAAGGAGCCCCAACCAAGTATTGAGTGTATAAATGAACATACTTTTCAGAAGTTGGACATTTCTGTATTGTAAATCCTTTTTTGGCTGACCTTAAGAAATATTCTAATAATTTGAGATACTGGATTTCTGATTTTCATGACCTATAAACCGTAATCATCAAAATTAAAACAAAAGAAAGCTTGAAATATTTCACTTTGTGTGTAATGAATATATAATATATGAACGTTTTCCTTTATTAATTAAATTATGAAAAAAATAACTTTCACCAAACCCCTTATGGATATTAAAAGAACAAGGACTGTGATGTCGCCCGGTATGGCACAGCCAGGGCCCCACCCTGGAGCCAGGCCCGGGGTTGGGGCTTGTATGCAAGCGCCTGGTGGCCAGGCCTTTGCCCACGGGGCCCGGCCGGGCTCAGCCCGAAGCAGTGATGTGGGCCCGACCTCCTGTGGGTTCACCACCCACAGAGGTAGCCGTAGGGGGCAGGTACAGCGTGGATTGGGCGGAAGTCGAAGGCAGGGGCCTCGACGACCTGATCCCCGAACACAGCGGCTAGCTGTTGGGACATGGAATGTCACTTCGCTCGGGGGGAAAGAGCCTGAGCTTGTGCAGGAGGTTGAGAGGTACCGGCTAGAGATAGTCAGGCTCACCTCCATGTGCAGCTTGGGCTCTGGAACCCAGCTCCTCGAGAGGGGCTGGACTCTCCACTTCTCTGGAGTCACCCACGGTGAGCGGTGGCGGGCTGGTGTGGGCTTGCTTATAGCTCCCCAGCTCAGCCGCCATGTGTTGGAGTTTACCCCAGTGAACGAGAGGGTCGCCTCTCTGCGCCTTCGGATCGGGGAGAGGGCTCTTGCTGTTGTTTGTGCCTACGGGCGGAATAGCAGTATAGAGTATCCGGCCTTCTTGGAGTCCCTGGGAGAGGTACTGAAAGGTGCTCAGACTGGGGACTCCATTGATCTACCAGGGGACTTCAACACTCATGTGGGCAATGACAGTGACACCTGGAGGGGCAGGATTGAGAGGAACGGCCTCCCCGATCTGAACCCGAGTGGTGTTTTGTTATTGGACTTCTGTGCTAGTCACGGTTTGTCCATAACGAACACCATCTTTGAGCATAGGGGTGTCCATAAGTGCACGTGGCACCAGGACACCTTAGGTCGGAGGTCGATGATCAACTTTGTTGTCATTTCATCTGATCTCCGGCCCTATGTCTTGGACACTCAGGTGAAGAGAGTGGCCGAGCTGTCAACTGATCACCACCTGGTGGTGAGTTGGATCCGCTGGCGGAGGAGGAAGCCGGACAGACCTGGCAAGCCCAAACGTATGGTGAGGGTCTGCTGGGAACGTCTGGCCAAGCACTCCGTCAGGGAGGTCTTTAACTCCCACCTCCGGGAGAGCTTCTTCCAGCTTCCGAGGGAAGCGGGGGACATTGAGTCTGAGTGGACCATGTTCTCTACCTCCATTGTAGAAGCAGCTGTTCGGAGCTGTGGCCGCAAGGTCTCTGGTGCCTGTCGTGGCGGCAATCCCCGAACCTGGTGGTGGACACCGGAAGTAAGGGATGCCGTCAAGCTGAAGAAGGAGTCCTATCAGGCCATGTTGGCCTCCAGGACTCCTGAGGCAGCTGACGGGTATTGGCAGGCCAGACGTGCCACAGCTCAGGCAGTTGCGGAGGCAAAAACTCGGAACTGGGAGGAGTTTGGTGAGGCCATGGAGGAGGACTATTGGTCGGCCTCGAAGAAATTCTGGCAAACTGTCCGGCGCCTCAGGAGGGAGAAGTAGTACTCTGCCAACACTGTTTACAGTGCGGGTGGGGAGCTGTTGACCTCGACTGGGGACATTGTCGGGCGGTGGAAGGAATACTTCGAGGATCTCCTCAATCCCACCATCACGTCTTCCATTGAGGAAGTGGAGGCTGATGACTCAGAGGTGGACTCGTCCATTACCCAAGCTGAAGTCACTGAGGTGGTTTGCAAGCTCCTTGGTGGCAAGGCACCGGGAGTAGATGAGATCCACCCTGAGTATCTCAAGTCTCTGGATGTTGTGGGGCTGTCTTGGCTGACACGCCTCTGCAAAATCGCGTGGCGGTCGGGGACAGTGCCTCTGGAGTGGCAGACCAGGGTGGTGGTCCCTCTTTTTAAGAAAGGGGACCGGAGAGTGTGCTCCAATTATAGGGGAATCACACTTCTCAGCCTGCCCGGGAAGGTTTACTCCAGGGTAGTAGTCGAACCTCGGATCCAGGAGGAACAATGCAGTTTTTGTCCTGGTCGTGGAACACTGGACCAGCTCTATACCCTTCATAAGGTGCTCAAGGGTTCATGGGAGTTTGCCCAACCAGTCCACATGTGCTTTGTGGATCTGGAGAAGGCATTCGACCGTGTCCCTCATGGTATTCTGTGGGGGGTGCTTCGGGAGCATGGGGTTCGGGGCTCTTTGCTAAGGGCTGTCCGGTCCCTGTACGAACGGAGCAGGAGTCTGGTTCACATTGCCGGCAGTAAGTTAGACCTGTTCCTAGTGCATGTTGGACTCCGGCAGGGCTGCCCTTTGTCACCGGTTCTGTTCATAATTTTTATGGACAGAATTTCTAGGCGCAGCCAGGGGCCAGAAGGAATCCTGTTTGGGAACCACAGGATTTCATCTCTGCTTTTTGCGGATGATGTTGTCCTGTTGGCTTCTTCAAACCAGGACTTTCAGCATGCACTGGGGCGGTTTGCAGTCGAGTGTGAAGCAGCTGGAATGAGAATCAGCACCTCCAAGTCCAAGGCCATGGTTCTCGACCGGAAAAGGGTGGCTTGCCCTCTCCAGGTTGGTGGAGAAGTCCTGCCTCAAGTGGAGGAGTTTAAGTATCTCGGGATCTTGTTCACGAGTGAGGGAAGGATAGAGCGTGAGATCGACAGGCAGATCGGTGCAGCCTCCACAGTGATGCAGTCACTTTACCGGTCAGTCGTGGTGAAGGAGCTGAGCCAAAAGGCGAAGCTCTCGATTTACCGGTCGATCTACGTTCTGACTCTCACCTATGGTCATGAGCTTTGGGTAATGACCAAAAGAACAAGATTGCGGATACAAGCAGCTGAAATGAGTTTCCTTCGCGGGGTGGCTGGGCGCTCCCTTAGAGATAGGGTGAGAAGCACAGTCACTCGGGAGGAGCTCGGAGTAGAGCCATTGCTCCTCCACATCAAGAGGAATCAGCTGAGGTGGCTCGGGCATTTCTTTCGGATGCCTCCTGGACACCTCCCTGGGGAGGTGTTCCAGGCATGTCGCCCCGGGGAAGACCCAGGACACGCTGGAGGGACTATGTCTCTCGGCTGGCCTGGGAACGCCTCGGTGTTCTTCCCGAGGAGCTGGCCGAGGTATCTGGGGAGAGGGAAGTTTGGGCTTCCATGCTCAGACTGCTGCATCCGCGACCCGGCCCCGGATAAGCGGATGAAGACGAGATGAGACGATAACTTTTTCATGATATACTAAGTTTTTGAGGTGCACCTGTATAAGCTTACATATTTTTTAAAACATGCTTAAAATATAATAATTTTATTATTATTATTATTATAGCAGCTTTCATACATGAATGCAACTCAATGTGCTTTACGCAAATAATAAAAATCAGGGCTAACAAAACATTTAAAATCAGTCAGGTATAATGTAAAACTGTAAAAGATGAACATAACATCTATAGTAGTTTATTGCTTAAAATGATAAATTCCATCCCGTCAACAAAAAGCTGGGTGTAATAATTTAGGCCAGTTGTAATCATTGAGGTATAAAAGCATTGTCACTGAATTGTCTGGGTATTGCACACCTCAGTGGTGGAGAATTTTGTAGAAAATCTTGGAGCTGAGATAAAAATTCGAAGAGAGGATGTGGTTATTAACTTTTACCTTCATTTTATTTCCCCAGTGTCTGGTGATATTTATGTGATAATTGTCTGGGAGCTGCAAGACCAGAACCAAACCAAAAATAAGAATGCCAGAAAATTCTAACAGCTTGAAGCCAGACATATTCAACAATAAAGCCTACATCTCAAAAAGAAGCATCAGAAAGACTTTACTGAATAAGATACGGTATATACCCATAGAGAGTGAACTCAACACTAATGCTAAGCAATCATTATCTTCTGCTGGCTCTGCCAGTGAAATGGATCCAGTGTACTGTGATGCACAACAGGAAATGAACGAGTGTAAAAATGTTAGTGAGATGCAGAAGGTAGGATCTGAGCCTGAGGAGGTGTCCAGCTTTCCCAGCCTGAAGGTGAAACTTGAGGAAGAATGTACTGAGTTTGAATTGGCACCAGCTCCAGAAATGCAACAGGAAGCCACAGTAGATGTACCAAAGCCATGCAGGAAACATGAGCCAAATTCAGAACCAAAACAAATAGACAAGCCACTTTATGTTTTCGCAGCTATGAAGAAGCGAAGCATGGAGGGAGATACAGAAAAACGCCCTTACAAGTGCCCTTACTGCAACTGGGCCTTCAAGAAGTCCAGCAACTTACTGAGTCATGTGAAGACGCACAGTGGGCTGAAACCACATGTGTGTGAACTGTGTGGAAAAGCTTATGCTCATCAAGGCACACTGCAGCAGCACAAGCGGCTACACACGGGTGAGCGGCCCTACAGCTGCCCATTCTGCGACAAAACCTACACATGGTCCTCTGACTACAGCAAGCACATCCGCACACACACTGGTGAGAAGCCATACACATGCACAGAGTGCGGCAAGGAATTTGTGCGCTCGTCAGACCTGCGCAAGCATGAACGCAACATACACACCAATGACAAGCTATTCCTGTGTCGTGCGTGTGGCAAGACCTTCAACAAGCCTCTGGCACTGCTACGGCATGAGCGTACACACCTGGATGAGAAACCTTTCATCTGTCGAGACTGTGGCAAAACCTTTGCTCTTCCCTCCCGCCTGACTGAGCACCAGAAAGTCCACAATGGCTTGCGGCCATACGTATGCCCCATCTGCACCAAAACCTTCACTAAGTCCTCAAACCTGACTGAGCACACGGATTTCCGTCCGCACACGTGTGCAGAGTGTGGTGTGGCGTTTGCCATGCCATCACGCCTGCTACAGCACCAGCGCACACATGCAGCCAGACGACTGCAGCAGGTCCAATAGCCACCAGTTTCATAAGTTTCGGTTGTTTCATAGCAACTGGTGGCTTTCATAGCTCAGAACAACTCAGCCAATGCATCAGTCATGAACCACACTCGTCCTTTTTTTTGTACTGTGGAGCAATCACACACTCATTTTCTTGTGGTAGTGCATCTCTAGTTTTTAATATTTATTCCATTTTGTTTTGACTTGCTTAGCAAACATTTTATTTTTTTTACTTTATAATATTTAGTTTTGCATATTCTGTCTTTTACATATTATTTTAGGCAGTCACCTCTCGGTGCACATGTATCCTGACAGCTGCACCCAGATTAATATTTAATTCTTTTTTTTGTTGTTAGAGACCTTTATTCGTTCAGACAATTTCTTCCTTAATTTATTCTCATTTTTGCCCCATGTTTTTTCCACTGTCTAATGGTTTCAGAATGTAAATGCTTTCAATTTTTGTCACCTTGTCCATGATGGCAGTAAATCCTTCCTCTGTTATACCCCACTGACTGATATTCATTTTGAGATATGTTGCTATGGAAGCCCCTGCTATCTGAGTAAACATGTCTCTGTACTACTATTAGCACAAAGCTAATTTAAGCCAGTATCAAACCCCTGTAACAGAAAGCCATTGGGACAACTTGTTCTACATGCTGATCACAGCTTTGACTGGCTTAGGGGTATAAAACTCCAAGAATAAAGTATACAGCACTGTTGTTAATGCCTCACTGACATGGGCGTCGCCACCATTGAATGTGAAGGAGGCGTGTCCCCTTCACATTTTATAATTCTTCATTTGGACCCCCCCACATTTAACATAAAATGTTAACCCAGCGCTGTTTCTATTGCTTCGTGAAAGAATCCATTCCACTTGATCGATAAGAGAATCCACATACCACTGGAAATCCACTCTGGGTTTTCCGGGCGTTACCTACGGTACAACAACTCACTGCACACAAGTGAAGTGAATCTCAGGGCAAGCAGAGAAATTTTGGTGCAAGGTGCAGCTGCTCGAAAGTGGAGGAGGTAACGTCAGCCCCATTGCCACCTCACAATGTCTAGCTTTTGCTAAAACCTTATTCTTTTGTTATATGCCCTCAAAATTAACCCTAGGCCACATTAAATTAATGTTCAACTAAACAATGAAATAAGCTTAGCCTAATGGGGTATTCTTGGTTGATGAAGAATTGTTTGCAGTATTTGCTCCCTCCCCAGACACAATGGACATAAGGAAATTCTTTACAAAGAAGCGGAAAGTAAGTCAAAATTTACCCACAGGACAGGTTTCTTTTGTCCCAGTGGAAATGTTAGTGCAGTTAGCTGGCTAGTCAATGTTAGGAGATGTATCAGCTAGCTTAATGTTAGCTATCATTGAATTCAAACCCAGTAGGCCTGCCTTACTGTAATGCCAAGAATGAGGTCAAGTCTGCTCTGATGATATTTATTGATTCCCTGTTGTGATTTGAAGAACTTGTTTTGTCTGGTCTTTGCCAGTTTTCTGGAAAGTAACATGGGAAATCAGTGTATGGGGAAGGAATAGTAGAAAGGAAAGCAATGGAGAGATGGATGTTATTCCAGGTGGATTGTGAAGGAAAGGGGGATAAAAGTTATGCAGTGGTAGAAATTATGGTGGCACCAATGCAAGGAGTTATATCTATAAATCTATTTGTTATACTAATCTGTAAATGTTACTGTAGTACCACCATTGCATGTAGGTTGACAAAACTGCACTTGTGTGGATAGATCTCAAAAGAGCAGTGCATGCAAGACAGCCCAAGAAACTTGCAGAACTGGAAGCCTTTTGCAAGGACAAATGTGTGAAAATCCCCCAGGTAAGAACTGAAAGATTATTAGCGGCTACAAAAAGTGTTTACAAGCTGTGATACTTGCCAAAGGGGGTGTTACTAGGTACTAACCATGCAGGGTGCCCAACCTTTTGCTTCAGGCCCTTTTCCTTTGTCATTTTGAAAATGTAAAAGATGAAAATAAAAAATTGTTTTTGCTTCAAATATAAAGGGAATGAGTCATCTTTAACTTTATGCCTTTTGGAGATCATTTCTTCAACTTGCTTAACTGTTCACAGTAACAGCAATTTTGACCAGGGGTGCCCAAACTTTTGCATACCACTAAAATATAAAATTATTCCAGAAAGGCATTCATCAAAAGCATTTCTCACATCTCATTATTTGCATAAGGCTTTGGTTTCACAGTTTTTGTTTGTTTTGCTTTTTATTTTTACTTGCCTTTTCCTGTTTGAGTGGTTTTAAAATGAATCCTGAACCAAATACAAAATACTGCAGTTTTGTATAATGTTAACAGATCAAGAAATGTTACCATCATCAATATCTGGTCGTCTTCATTGTGTTTTCAAGACCATGATACTGTATTTAGTTATTTCATTTCTTATTATAATAGTTTATAAAAAAGTATATCCCATTACCAATGGATTTCTGAATACTATCTACACTGCCTAGCAGAAACAAAACAATAAGAGCCTTACATTTCCTGTGTTTTATCATTTAATCACCTTCAATGTCACAAACAAAATCAAGATGCATGTTAAAAGCTTAGAAGGCAATTGTATGCTCATCGTTTAAAGCTTACACAGAAGTGACATCATTTGTGTTCCTTCAGTGCTAAAATACATGTTAAAAAAATCATTGGATTCACCTTTTGTGTTTAACTGTGTAACAAAGAGTGAAAGGAGGTCCTTCTGTTGACAGAACATATTTCTCTCTCTCTCTCGCACGCACACAGCTGTGCAGACTCATGGTAAAAGGAACCATCATGCATCTTATGCAATTCTGTTGTCCTAATTGGAAAAGTCCCAGAGGAATTAATGCAGTGTCACTCTCATAGTGGTCATCTCAATACAGTATCAGTATAAGGCACATACAGTACATGCAGTCCTTTCCTTTTATTTACTTCCATTATTCAAGGCCAAATAGTAACACGTGTCATATATATTAATTGTCTTAGTGCAAGAGAAAATACTATGAGTTTCTGTAATAGTACATCAACTTTAACACATACAGTATAAAACAAAACATACAGTGAATTAATTTACAAACCCAAAGATTGTCTGATAATACAAATATTAAATGGATACATTTGATAAACAATTTGAAATTGCTCAAATTGCTCAGTCAACATGTTTACAAAACATTATTTACAAAACTATGAAAAGATATTGCCACCAACTGAACAGCTGATGATCATATTGTAAATTATAATGTGGTTTTACAGAGGTGGCTTAATAATGACAATGTTCTGCATTTTCATACTGCTTTTTGCTGAATTCATTTCAGAATTGGAAAATGTATTTCTTCAGTCACAGCATTTACTGACTGATTTGATCATTAAAGCAACATGTGTACATTTTTGTTGCTCTTAAGGCATCTTTGCCAGAAAGGGTATTTTCATATTATTTAAACCTCACAATCTAGAAAACCAAAAACTTCAACAGAAACAAAACAAACAAAAAAATAATTAACAGAAGCCTCTTATAGAGTGAATACTAATTTATCAGAAAGTTGTTTTAATGATATCATAATCAGTGTATAATAACAAATTTGTTCCCAAACTGTTGGCACCCATAAAGGAAGCAGGGCTCTCACACTTCCTAAATCCCAATCGAACCCGTCAAGAACCACGATTGCTTTCCAAATTCATGGTACAAAATGTGAGCTTCTCAGACTGAACAGAAGTATCTTCAAAAGTTAACAAAAATGTTTGATTTCTGTTAATTTTTGGTCCTTTTAGATTAAACAAAATTGAAGAGACTATAACAGGTACTTCTGAATTATTTTAAATTCACTATCTGGTACTTGTCCTCTTCTTGAGAAATTAAATATTTGATTAATTGATTCAAAGGTGTGGCAATTGCATCATAGCTTAAAAGTACAATTAATGTGATAGACAGTATACATATTTTCATATATAAAATGCTTTAAAAGTGATTGCTTTGCATTTTGTTCCCTTCACAGTACCAAATCCAGAATAATTGAGACAGTTACTATAAAGAGTATGTTTTTTTGCATCATAAACCTAGACCTTGCCTCATGCACTTTCTGCCTATTTTTGTGCATTCCTGAAATCTGTTGCATAATCATAAAAAAGAGCTCATAAGGTGAAACCAAAACCGTTGTGATATTTCACGCCTTGTCCAACACCACAGCCATTCGCCAGCTTTGCACTTCAAGGGTCCTACTGATATCACCACCATCAACTCCAGCTTTCAGCTGTTCCATTTCTTCAGTCAAAGACAGGAAAGTCTAATGTCTCAAATGCACTAATTCAGCATTTCAAATGGCACAGATAATGTGTGTATGCGCCTCCAAAAAATATCGGGTGATTGAGCATTTTGGGTCTGTTTGATGCTGAATCCTGAGAAGTTTTGATCCAGACTAAGCAGGTTGACACCACCTGTAAGCCTCCCATGAAGCGAACAGCCCCATGTGCAGAGCTGCATTAGGGACCCTGGCCCACAGCTGCACCTGGCAGTTGACCTAAAAGAGAACAACTCTAGTCACAATGAGAACACTGCTTCAACCTCAGAACCTCTTTTTTTTAATACAACCCCGATTCCAAAAAAGTTGGGACAAAGTACAAATTGTAAATAAAAACAGAATGCAATGATGTGGAAGTTTCAACATTCCATATTTTATTCAGAATAGAACATAGATGACATATCAAATGTTTAAACTGAGAAAATGTATCATTTAAAGAGAAAAATTAGGTGATTTTAAATTTCATGACAACAACACATCTCAAAAAAGTTGGGACAAGGCCATGTTTACCACTGTGAGACATCCCCTTTTCTCTTTACAACAGTCTGTAAACGTCTGGGGACTGAGGAGACAAGTTGCTCAAGTTTAGGGATAGGAATGTTAACCCATTCTTGTCTAATGTAGGATTCTAGTTGCTCAACTGTCTTAGGTCTTTTTTTGTCGTATCTTCCGTTTTATGATGCGCCAAATGTTTTCTATGGGTGAAAGATCTGGACTGCAGGCTGGCCAGTTCAGCACCCGGACCCTTCTTCTACGCAGCCATGATGCTGTAATTGATGCAGTATGTGGTTTGGCATTGTCATGTTGGAAAATGCAAGGTCTTCCCTGAAAGAGACGTCGTCAGGATGGGAGCATATGTTGCTCTAGAACCTGAATATACCTTTCAGCATTGATGGTGTCTTTCCAGATGTGTAAGCTGCCCATGTCACACGCACTAATGCAACCCCATACCATCAGAGATGCAGGCTTCTGAACTGAGCGCTGATAACAACTTGGGTCGTCCTTCTCCTCTTTAATCCGAATGACACGGTGTCCCTGATTTCCATAAAGAACTTCAAATTTTGATTCGTCTGACCACAGAACAGTTTTCCACTTTGCCACAGTCCATTTTAAATGAGCCTTGGCCCAGAGAAGACGTCTGCGCTTCTGGATCATGTTTAGATACGGCTTCTTCTTTGAACTATAGAGTTTTAGCTGGCAATGGCGGATGGCACGGTGAATTGTGTTCACAGATAATGTTCTCTGGAAATATTCCTGAGCCCATTTTGTGATTTCCAATACAGAAGCATGCCTGTATGTGATGCAGTGCCGTCTAAGGTCCCGAAGATCACGAGCACCCAGTATGGTTTTCCGGCCTTGACCCTTACGCACAGAGATTCTTCCAGATTCTCTGAATCTTTTGATGATATTATGCACTGTAGATGATGATATGTTCAAACTCTTTGCAATTTTACACTGCCGAACTCCTTTCTGATATTGCTCCACTATTTGTCGGTGCAGAATTAGGGGGATCGGTGATCCTCTTCCCATCTTTACTTCTGAGAGCCACTACCACTCCAAGATGCTCTTTTTATACTCAGTCATGTTAATGACCTATTGCCAATTGACCTAATGAGTTGCAATTTGGTCCTCCAGCTGTTCCTTTTTTGTACCTTTAACTTTTCCAGCCTCTTATTGCCCCTGTCCCAACTTTTTTGAGATGTGTTGCTGTCATGAAATTTCAAAATGTCTCACTTTCGACATGTGATATGTTGTTTGTGTTCTATTGTGAATACAATATCAGTTTTTGAGATTTGTAAATTATTGCATTCCGTTTTTATTTACAATTTGTACTTTGTCCCAACTTTTTTGGAATCAGGGTTGTATATAAAATCTCTGAACCCTAGCAGTTCATCAAACATTATTGACCTTTTTCATTCCAGGCCACCAGGAAAAGCTAAAAGTCAGGCAAAGAATCATCATGACGTGACACTGCAAAGTGTCAAACAACAAGTTTAATTTATATAGCGCCTTTCACCAACCCAAGGATACTTTACAGCAGGGGTCTTCAATCCTATCCGCAAAGGGCCGGTGTAGCTGCAGGCTTTCATTACAGCCAAATTGGAGGCTCACTTGATTGTTGACTGGAGATGAGGGTGAAATGATTAAACAAGTGAAATCAGGTGTAGCTCCTGCTTGGTTGGAATGAAAGCCTGCAGCCACACTGGCCCTTTGTGGATAGGATTGAAGACCCCTGCTTTACAGGGTAATGGCACTACGGAAAAAGAAACAAAAATCAACCAAAAGAAAATATAACAGATACGAGACACAGGAAAGGAAAGAACAAAATGACAATTTGCATGAGTCTAAAGAGAGCAGATTTATTGAAAGCTTTGAAGAAGTAAAACAGTCAGTGATCAGGAGAGGAGGGACAGCAAAGCGATAAGATTTAAGAGGAGCCTTGATTTTGGGAAGAGATATATTATCACAAGGGCTCTGAGGGAGAGAATTCCACAGCTTGGGGGCTGCAACCCTAAATGTCCTGGAACCCATGGTGAATACTTTAAATCTGGTGGACAGACAACAGACGAGAAGATTAAGATCTGAGACTGTGAATGGGAGAGTAGGGTTGAAGTAATTCTATTAGATATTGAGGAGCATAGCCATGGAGTGCTTTAAATGTAAACAGAATAATTTTATATTGAATGTGATCTTGAACAGGGAGCCAGTGGAGGTTCTGGAGGATAGGGGTGATCCATGTTGAACATTTAGTATGGGTGAGGACTCTGGCTGCAGAGTTTTGAATATACAGCTCTGGAAAAAATGAAGAGACCACTTCAAATTTTTCTTAATTCAGCATCTTTATGTATGGCAGCCATTTCATTCCAGTGTCTGTGCTGGAACTCCAACACAAGGACAACTCATTATACTTAATGAGGTACCCATCAGGTGATCGCCTGAACCAAATCTTATTTAATGAGGAAAAGTATAAAAAAAACACTGCTGTGGTCATCACTATCCTCTTGCAATAGGACCAGTTTTGATGGCAAAAACAGTGCTAGTCATACCTTAAGTTTAATTGAAATACAAAAATATCTATTCATCATGCCAAAAGAGTTAAAAAGAAAAAAAGTTTTGAATGAGAAAAAGAAGGGTTCAATTCTGGTTTTACAACAGTTTGCTTCCATCCTTAAAATTTCAAAGACGGCAGTTCATAAGAACAAGGTCAAGCAGCAGACATCGGGAATAATAAAGTTACAGACTGGCAGAGGGTGAAAATAACTCCACTAATTGGGATCATCGCCAACTTCTTCGAATGTCATTCAACAACCATAGGACGACATCAAGTGACCTACAAAAAGAATGGCAAATGGCAGCTGGGGTTAAATGCATGGCAAGGATGGTTTGAAACGAGCTCCTCCGGGTGGGGTTGAAGTCATGCAAAGCTAGAAAAAAGCCTTTCATCAATGAGAAGCAAAGAAGAGCTAGGCTGAGGTTTGCTAAAGACCATAAGAATTGGACCGTAGTAAAGTCGTCATCTCCGAGGAGTCCAATTTTCAGCTTTTCCCATCACCTGGTCATCTAATGGTTAGACGGAGACCTGAAGAGGCCTACAAACCACAGTGTCTCACATCCATTGTGAAATGTGGTGGAGGATCGGTGATCAGGAAGAAAACTTGCTTCTTTCTGCTCTGACAATATTCCATAACTCTGAGGATTGGGTTTTCCAGGAGGACAATGTTCCATGCCACACAGCCAGGTCAAATCAAGGTGTGGATGGAGGACCACAAGATCTTGGTTGGGCTGCCCTGTCATGGGCAGCCCAACCTCCAGATCTGAATCCCACTGAAAACCTCTGGAATGTGATCAAGAGGAAGATGGATTGTCACAGGCCATCAAAAAAAGCTTAGCTGATTGAATTTTTGCACCTGGAGTGGCATAAAGTCACCCAAGAGTAATGTGAAAGACTGGTGGAGAACATGCCAAGACACATGAAAGCTGTGATTAAATGTCATGGCTATTCAACCAAATATTGATTTCTGAACTCATCCTAAGTTCAAGCATTAGTATTGTGTTGTTTAAAATTGAATATGATCTTGATTTCTATGTATTATTCAAGGTCTGAAAACACTTCATCTTTTGTGTTATTTTGACCAGTTGTCAGTTTCTGCAATTAAATGCTCCAAGAGCCAATATTTTTATGTGGAAATGTCAATAGTTTATGGAGTAAAATAAAAATGTTCATGTTCCTCAAACCTATAAATAGTAAAACCAGAGAAACTGATCATTTTGCAGTGGTCTCTTAATTCTTCCAGAGCTGTACTGAAGCCAAGCAATGGACTTGGCTGGGAGACCAAAAAACAGAGCATTACAATAATCTAGTCGTGATGTGATAAAAGCACGGATGAGTGTTTCAGGACAGAGACATGCAATATTGCAAAGGTCAAACCAGACCTGTCAAACCAGACAGGAAGGCCACGCCTTCAGAAACAGCAGCTGATAAAAGATGCGTCACCAATTAACATCCGGTGACACTCTGAGGAAGACGGAAGTTGTACGTCGAAACATGTCAGGTAAACAAACCCAAAAATTAGATGTCTGATAAAAAAGGAGAGAAAAAAAAAAAAACTAAAGAGGAGAAGGACGACCCAAGTTGTTATCAGCGCTCAGTTCAGAAGCCTGCATCTCTGATGGTATGGGGTTGCATTAATGCGTGTGGCATGGGCAGCTTACACATCTGGAAAGACACCATCAATGCTGAAAGGTATATCCAGGTTCTAGAGCAACATATGCTCCCATCCAGACGACGTCTCTTTCAGGGAAGACCTTGCATTTTCCAACATAATGCCAAACCACATACTGCATCAATTACAGCATCATGGCTGCGTAGAAGAAGGGTCCGGGTACTGAACTGGCCAGCCTGCAGTCCAGATCTTTCACCCATAGAAAACATAAAATGGAAGATACGACAAAAAAGACCTAAGACAGTTGAGCAACTAGAATCCTACATTAGACAAGAATGGGTTAACATTCCTATCCCTAAACTTGAGCAGCTTGTCTCCTCAGTCCCCAGACATTTACAGACTGTTGTAAAGAGAAAAGGGGATGTCTCACAGTGGTAAACATGGCCTTGTCCCAACTTTTTTGAGATGTGTTGTCATGAAATTAAAAAAAAAAAAAAAAATCACCTAATTGTTCTCTTTAAATGATACATTTTCTCAGTTTAAACATTTGATGTGTCATCTATGTTCTATTCTGAATAAAATATGGAATTTTGAAACTTCCACATCATTGCATTCCGTTTTTATTTACAATTTGTACTTTGTCCCAACTTTTTTGGAATCGGGGTTGTAGTTTTTCCTGCCTTAGTCGATTTATTTCCATTTCACATGCATGCAACTGTTGTAAAGTTCAGTGTGTTTGTGAAGAACTCTCTGACTGTAGGTTCATTACTTGACAATGTAAAAATCATAAAATACAAATCGATAAAGTTTGCATGAAGAAAATAGGGTGCCAAGACTTTAACAGTACTGTGTTTGAGAATATTTTTACATAATTTTTTTTTGTTATATCATCCACCTCTAGGTTTAAAAAAAAAAAAAAAAAAAAAGTGCTGCGTCATGACAGACAGGATAATGTTCAAGTTTAAAATTGTTTAGTGTGTAGGTTGTAGGCATTTTATACAGACTTGGCAACCTGCAAGTGAATCAGTGCAGCCAGTGTCATGATGCAGCACATTTTTGTTTTTTTAAATAAACCTAGATGTTGGGTTCGCCCAGAAAGAGACCCTGGATTCCTTCGTGAATGCCTTTCCCTCGGGCCCGAGGTGGACGAATCAACACTAGAGATGGATGATAAACCCCCCCATGAAGGCACTAACTCAAATGCGAGAAGAAAAATAAAACAAGATTCTTAAGCAACCTCTTCCATCCTCACTTCCGACTTTGTTTTTGCAAAATACATTTTAAATACAATTGTGAATTTCTCTGGAGTTTTCAGGCTGAGCTCCTCTTGATATATTCTTTAACCACTCATTTCCCTGTTGTTCTTGAAGCATTTGCTTCTATTTGTTAACATTTTTCTTGATAGCAGGGAGACAGTAATGCCCTTTATCTATTTCTCTGTTTGAACAAGTAAAAGCAGAGCAAAAATTAACCATAATGAAGACAGATTAAGCCTTGCTTGCATGAAAGACGGTGTCTGTCTGACCCCAGCTGTAATTATCACATGATGTGTGACATTATGCACAAGGGGTCTATAAACAGTATGCATTAGGGAGCATCAGTTGCCCTCACTTTCATAAAATCTGATGCGTTTTTGTTTGGGCGTTCCTTTTCACCAATAAAGACATCCTGTAAAATTTTTTGACCATATTCAAAAGTCTAATGGCGGCACCATGAGGTTCATTTTTTGCCAAAAAACGCTTATTTTATGTTTTCGCGTAAGGTTTGAATCACAATGTTGGACTCCATTTATTGATTTCTTGTGACCCAGAGATCATGTTAAGAACCTTTGCAAGGGATTGAGAAGCATTAATGTGATTCATAATACATTTGTATTGTTTAAAAGTAGTTGAACAATGAGTCAATGAACAGCTAAAACTCAAACTGTGCTTGATAATATATTTAGAAATTGTCATAAAAGTCATAAAATAGCAGCTTTTTCCATAACTTTGAGCTTCATGGTGCCACCATTAAACTTTTGAATTTTGTCAAAAATATTTCACCCAGTGTGTTTTCTTACCAAAAGGAACATAAAAACAAAAATGCATCATGATCGGAAGAACTTTTCATTTTTAGGGGGCAACTGATGCACACCATACTACAACAGCGGAGGTATATAAACTAACTTGCAAAGCAGTAAATGAAACCGAGACAAAGAAAACAGCCAAGACGTAATGGCGGATACATAGTGAGGGACACTTTTAGGAACTGAAATAAAAGATCAAAAAGCCCAATTTTTGTAGTGCTAGTGTGTAATATATGCTCATTCCAACTTGCCTGGTCGGGCATGTCGGGGACATATCCCACTTGCCCGAATGCATGTTTCACTTGCCCCGGGCAGTCCTAAATGCCGAGCCCTGAAAGCATTACGCAGCTCACAAGTGCTCTCAGGGACACCCCATCAGAGTTACATGGAGCTACCGTATAACTGGTGAACCAGACATTGACTCAGAATGGAAGACAAGCCATTCAACCTGTTACAAATCAATGTACTATCAAAATGACTTCAAAGCTGATATTTTAATGTAAAACTGCTACTTAGTGTTGCTTTAAATCTCATAACCCTGAGCAATAATAAATACTTATGATACTTGGGCTATACCCCAAACTGCAATACTACTGTACTAAATAATGTCCATACAACATTGCAGTCATTGCTATTTAGGCACATTATTTAAGGTGCATTATATGGTTCGGGACACATCCTTATATTCTCTGTGTGCACTAGCAGCACAGATTTATCTACATGGTGGAGAAAAAAGAAAAACAAAACACAGGACTATCCATTTTATGAAAAGTTATTCTTCAAATAGCTTAAAATGGTGACTTTGGCATTGTTAGACATTGCCATTTGAGCTTGGTTACCATGTTTTGATATCTAAAAATATTATGTATTGACATTTTTGGATTCTAATCCTGGCTTGTAGGATTGGATTTTGAGATATGGATATTTTCACTGTAGATACTGTATATCCCAAAGCAGCTTCACTTTGGAGGCTTGACTGAGAAATTATATATATATATATATATATATATATATAATTTTTTTTTTTTGGGGGGGGTTTAAAGTGTTAGGACTGAAAAGAGGACAGTAAAGGATGGTGGAATTATAATTGTAGAAAAAAAGGTAGGATGAAGAGATATTAAGATCATAGAGATCTAAGAACTGTGTGGACACACACACACACACCACTTACCAGCTCTCCTAGAAAAGGGATTGATGCCAGCAGCTTGAGTCTGTGATGGCAGCATGGGGAAAGAGACCTTTGGTGGAGTAGGGAAGGTAGGCGTGGGTGTTGACTCCTAAAACAAATTTGTGACTTTGAACAAATCGAAAATGTCAAAATACACAGACAAAACACACCTAATTACAAACACTACACATACAGTATATGGCCAAAAATAACAGACACCTGACCATCATACCCATACGTGCTTGCTGAACATCCCATTCTAAAACCACAGGCATTAATATGGAGTTGGTCCCATCTTTGCTACTATAACAGCCTCCACTCTTCTGAGAAGGTTTTTCACTACATTTTGAAGAGTGGCTATGGGGATTTGCCCATTCATCCACAAGAGTTTTAGTAAGACCTGGCACTGATATCGAGCAAGAAGCTGGCGTATAGTTCGCTTTCTAATTCATCCCAAAGGTGTTCATCCAGGCTGAAACTTGGAATTTTTATGCTCTATGCACAGGGGTATTATCATGCTGGAAAAGGTTTAGGCTCAGCTCCTTAGTTCCAGTGAAGGATTTTTTTTTTAATTATGATAAAAAAATTAAAAAAAAAACCACAACACACATTCCAGACAATTATGTGCTTCCAAATTTGTCGCATCTGTTTGGGAAAGGCCCACATATTGATGTCAGGTGTCCACAAACTTTTGGCTATATTAGTTTACATACACACAATGCAAAGGCATCTAACTAACATGAATAATACATTAAAAAAAATAAAACTTAAACTGCGATTGCTCTATTAAAAGTTAATATGCAATTCCGTTCACATTTATTTTCAAGATTAAAAAAAGTAAAATAATTTTTTAAAACTCAAATTAGCTTGTAATTAACATTACTGAACAGCTTTGGTGCTTACTAGTAACGTCTGGAGTAGTAGTAGTCATAGTTGTATTTAGTAGTAGCATAATTACCATGAGAGCAGGTTTGGTTTGTTCATATTGGTCCTCTGGAGTTTCTTTAGGCTTTGATGTGAACCATCTGCTAAACCACCCTGACTTTGGTTCCAAATAAATAAATAAATAAAACAAACAAAACCCATACATTAGAAGAGGTTATACTAACACTTCAACAGGATTTTAAAATATTTAACACGCTGACCTTTTCTGATTTCTGACTGGTGGTTTCTGTTGGATTAGCATTAGTAAGGGTGGTCAAGGCCAGATCAGCACTATCAGGAGCAGTTCCATTTTTAGGAGCATCCATCTTTACACATTTTAAAAATATTATACAGTAAGAAACAAGCAACAAAATGTACCATCCTTAGTTTTAGATTCCATGACAAGTACTCTGTTACATTGACAAGTAATTGTGATGGTTTTGTTTGCCTTTATTAATTTATAATTAATTTATTTTCTTACCATGTTTTTACTAGTGGAGATATCATCTAGGAAAACAATTCAATAGAGACAATTAACAGACACACGAGTATGCGTGTAGCACATTACAGATTTTTATACATTTAGTATTAAAAATATAATAAAACTCATTCTATATTGTGTTATTAGCAAAGGCATATATTCCAACAAATAACATACACTAACATTTATTAACATACACTACAATGACCATCACAAACATTCACTGCCAAACATTATTCACTAATGCCAACATTCACCAACACTAAGGCTACGTTTACATTAGACCGTATCTGTCTCGTTTTCTTCGCGGATGCACTGTCCGTTTACATTAAACCCCCTGGAAACGCCAGGAAACGGGAATCCGCCAGCGTCCACGTATTCAATCCAGATCGTGTCAGCTCCGGTGCTGTGTAAACATTCAGAATACGCGAATACGCTGTGCTGAGCTCTAGCTGGCGTCTCATTGGACAACATCACTGTGACATCCACCTTCCTGATTCGCTGGCGTTGGTCATGTGACGCGACTGCTGAAAAACGGCGCGGACTTCCGCCTTGTATCACCTTTCATTAAAGAGTATAAAAGTATGAAAATACTGCAAATACTGATGCAAATACTGCCCATTGTGTAGTTATGATTGTCTTTAGGCTTGCCATCCTTCCACTTGCAAGTAGTAAGTGATATGCGCTGGGATCACACACACAGCGGCTCAGTCCCGAATCGTGGCTTGTTCACTTCACTCGCGCGCTGTGTGAGCTGCGCAGGGCCGGAGTGCGCACCCTCCAGAGGGCACTCGCTGTTCAGGGCGGAGTGATTTGGAGTGCAGGATGCCTGCGGAGCCGAGCGTATCCGTGTATTAGGCTTGCCATCCTTCTACTTGCAAGTGGTGAGCCTTGCGCGGCTTGCCATCCTTCTACTTGCAAGTGGTGAGCCTTGCGCATGCCCTAAATACACTGGGATCATGTTACGCGCCGTCTGAAATGCACTGGGATCATGTTACGCGCCGTCTAAAGTCATGTGATTAGCGTATCCGCGTATTGGCGTTGCTGTGTGCACGGCTAACGGTTTTAGTGTAAACGCGAATCGTTTTAAGAACGTTAATCTGATGATCCGCTGATTCGACGTAAACGTAGCCTATAATTCACCAATATTCAACACACACCAACACCACCATTCACCATTACACAGACATTCAACACCCATTAATTAGCAACATCCACATTAACCAACAGCAACATTCACGAACACACACTAACATTAACCAAAACCAACACTAATCATTCACCTACACACACACAATCAGTCAGCAACACACACCATAAACCAGCACTAACATTTACCAACATACAACAACATTCACTAAAACACACACGCTAATATTCACCAATCCATATTCATCATTCACCAAATGTTCAACACACACCAACATTCACCACCACACATGCAGGATTTGGGTTGAAAGTCCAAAGCACACCGACACAATGTTTTCAAACAGTAAGTTGGAAGTATCATTCTAACCTATATTATTGTGGGTCCTTGGCTCCAGACTGGAAAGAGTCTGATGGTACGACGTGTCAGAATGATTAACACCATCCTGAACTGCACAAATTGGTGGGAGCTCAGAAGGGACCAGATTCTGTTGGGCATACCTGGGAACTGGAGCATAGATTTGAGGAAGCCGTTCTTCAGGAACATATGTTTGGGTTTCTGGGATGTAAGACTGTTCTTTTGAGAGATAGGAGGGGAAGGAGTGTTCTGCTGGGGAGTAGTGGGAATAAGACTGTTCTTCTGAGGGGTAGGAAGTATGGAGAGGTGCTGCAGACTGAAGCTGATTGTAATGCATATTTCCTGAACCATTATGACTGTCCTCAGTAACAGAAGTATGGATCATCTCACTGGTGGAAAGCTGGTCCTGGCTAAAATCTATAAAAACATACACTGGGTTACTTTACAGTCTTGAACTACTTTCAGATCAAAACATAGAAAATGATACAAACAAACACTTTTCTAACAGTAAAGACATTTTAAGATTTCAAAATGCAAAAAATAAAGAAAAATCAGTTATGGCCCTTTTCCACTACCCTTTTTCAGCTCACTTCAGCTCGCTTCAGCTCACTTCAGCCCGACACGGCTCGCGTTTCGACTACCAAAAACCAGCACGACTCAGCTCGCTTCAGCCCTGCTTAGCCCCTAAAACTCGCACCGTTTTGGAGTGGGGCTGAAGCGAGCCGAAGCGAGCCGAGTGAGGCTGGGGGCGTGAGCAGACACTCCCCTGTGCACTGATTGGTGAGGAGGAGTGTCCTCACATGCCCACACACGCCCCGCGAGCACGCTGGGATCTGTAAACACCGCAAACCCAGAAGGAGAATAATTACGAATTACGAGAATTTCTGGAGCCTTATGCGCCTCGCCTCATCTATACGCTCTTGCCAGTATCTGTCCGCGTTGTCGGTGACAACAAGCCACAGCACCAAGACCAGCAACACTAACGACTCCATGTCCTCCATGTTTATTGTTTACTATTCGGGTCGTGAGACTACCGCTTAAAAGGTCACTAATGTCACTGTTTGCGCTGCTTAACGACATCACCTGACGTCCACCCACTTTCGCTAACTCCACCCAATGTGTCCACCCACTTCCAGCCAGCACGGTTCAGCGCGGTTGTAGTCGAAATGCAACTCCAACAGCCCCGCTCAGCCCGACTCAGCACGGCACGGCTCAGCCCGACTCAGCCGCGTTTGTAGTGGAAAAGCGGCATTAGTTGTATACTTTTGCTGCAGAAACTTGGTCAAACCTGTTGTTCTAAGTTATTTCTCATGTTACTGCCCATTAACTCTGTGGAAAACACACCATGTTTATTTTTATGTTGTTAGTACTGCTTCAAAACCTTCGGCCTCTAATGTAAACAGAGACATATCAGCTTGCTAACTAGCAGATTAAATTAAGTCATCTGATCTATAATGTACATCCGCAGTTTTAGCTACATAAACTCCAAACTGAAAACAGCATTTCACATGTTACATTTGGGAAATATTAAGCATTTTATTGCTCCTGCCGAGACTTGGGATCAATTTCTTCTGCTATATTTTGGTGTTTTATAAAAGCAATGGGTGCAGATTCCAGTGTATTCTGGATGAACATGCAGGCCTGATCCATTGTGACTCCAAGTGGCCATCTAATACATTACACTTGACCTAATAACCCGGTGGATGGGCCAGTAAGATACTCCCTGATGTTCTCTCCACAATAAATGGTGAGGGTAGTCAACGATAAACAGTACTGTAACAGTGACTAAGGCTACATCCACACGACAACGGCAACGAGATTTTATTTAAAAAAAAATATCGCGTTCACATGGGCAACGGATCAGTAAAATATCAGGTACATATGGCAACGCAACGTTTGCTGAAAACGATGCAATACACATGCCACACCTCTACGTGCGCTGTAATACGGTCCCATCGGAGACACCAGAACAATAGAAGTAGGACACATGCGCATAAACCCCTTCTTCTACCCGGCGTGAAGTACTCACAGGAACAAACACACAACAAGAAGATGGCTGCGACTACGCGAGGAAATCGTGCCTTCTGTGTGTACATCTCATTATCCCTAGCCGCTTTATCCTTCTACAGGGTCGCAGGCAAGCTGGAGCCTATCCCAGCTGACTACGGGTGAAAGGCGGGGTACACCCTGGACAAGTCGCCAGGTCATCACAGGGCTGACACATAGAAACAGACAACCATTCACACTCACATTCACACCTACGCTCAATTTAGAGTCACCAGTTAACCTAACCTGCATGTCTTTGGACTGTGGGGGAAACCGGAGCACCCGGAGGAAACCCACGCGGACACGGGGAGAACATGCAAACTCCGCACAGAAAGGCCCTCGCCGGCCACGGGGCTCAAACCCGGACCTTCTTGCTGTGAGGCGACAGCGCTAACCACTACACCACCGTGCCGCAAATTAGTTTTATTAGTGTGCATAGTTTTATATAACTTAATTTTCTTATTGTGTGTGAACATTTTGAAAAGCATTTTTATATAATTTATATAACTTTTTATATTGTGTGTGAACATTTTGAAAAGCAGTCTTATCCAATAAAAAAAAGAAATTCAAGAAATGGTTCAGTTACTTGTTTATTTAAAAGAAAAGCTGTATACAAAAGTGAATGCAATGCAGTGGTTCATACAAAAACAGCGAGAGTGCTGCTTGTTCTAGTCATGTGGTTGTGACGTCATCGTAAACAAATCCGTTCTACTCATCCAGACGACTTCGCAACGGCGCCGTTGCCAGATTTTTCCCCACTCTGGAACCCGTTCTCAAAAAAATATCGTTTTGGGGCACCCAAAACGCCGGTGCCGTGTGGACGCCAGGCCGAAACGATAAACAATTTTATCAGATTCGCCTGAATCCGTTGCCGTGTGGACAGGGCCTAAGGTCTCATGTTCTACTGTTTTCTACTGGATGTGAAGGTAACACATTGAATGATACGAATATGAGGTAACACTGGAACAGCAATTTACCTGCATCTTCCCTCTTTTCCTTTTGGGCCCAAGCAGTAGCTTCAGCAGCTGAGCGGTACAAACTATCACTGCCCAAGTTCCCCATCTACAAATGCACATTCATTCTTAGGATTGCTATACAAGACATAGATCCAGAAAACAACAACAGAGACAAAAAGAGACAGGAAGACTGGTATATAATGTCTACAGGAGTACAGAAAACATTGGGAGCATAGAGCAGAGTAAGTAAGCTTAGTATGTAGGAAGATAAGCGCACACTGTATGAGGAATATAAATTTATTTCCAAATTGGGGCAAATAGCAGTTGGGGGCTAAAGGTTCTGCATAAAGACCCAACAGTGGCAATCAGCAGTACTAGAATTTGAACACAACCTTTGAATTTTATTTGTATACACACACACACACACACACACACACACACACACACACACACACGAATGTAATATTTTAAATGCTGACTTATTCTATAGTTGCATGAAACTGATCATGTACAAATGGTATTACCAAGACTAAATCATATGCTTTAAAGTGAGTGTGTGATATTTTAGGCAGTTTACTTTATTATAAACTAATGCATTTTTGTTAAATCTGCATTTGTCTTGTAGCTATAGAGAAGGCTACAGCCTAAAAATCTATAGCGCATGTCTAAAAAATTGAGACATTCTACTTCCATTAAACATGTAATTGTGTTTTAGTCAATAAACTACATGTCATTTTTTTCTGGACATTTAATGACCATGTGAACTAGCTATAGACAAACAAAAGATAATACAAAAATAAAAGGTCTGTTCTCATCCTCTCAAGCAAATCAATCAATAAAGCATGGTCATTGCGGCTGCACAGATGGAGCACGAGCTCACCTGCAGGTCCTGTAGATGCTGCCGTAGGAGAGACAGCCAGTCTGGATCAGCACCTGTCTCACTGATCTGTGCTTCAGAGTGTTTAAGTCTGTCCACCATCTGTGAAAGCACATGGAAAAAAAAACCAACCGACCAAATAAAACACTTATTACACCACAATGTTGCAGCAATATCCAGATCCAGGCCTGAATCAAAATGATGTTCTGTTACAATCAGGTGAAAATTCAAATTCAATCCAAATTGCTTGAAACTGGTCTCATTGAATTCAGAATTGAATGCAGAACAACATACAGTACTTTTTCACGGGATCTCGGATGGATGGATGGATGGATGGATGGGCGGGCAGGTGGACAGGCCCGTGACCCGTAAACAATGCCTCCACCACACAGTGGTATAAACAAACCAAATTACAATTCCTCATTTAAAATCAATTCTATTATAGCATACAATTCCACCTTCAGACTTTGGGTGAGACCTCATTCCTGTGTGGAGCGATCCCAAACTATGTACTGAGGAAGAAAGTGATTCAAGCGTCAATATAGCTACTACTGCTTTTTGGGGGTTTTTTTCTGCACGGCTGTATTCAGTTCTTTAAGTACTTGTGTTTCTCTGATACAGCATACACATAGCCGTGTGTCTTTGTTGATGAGCGTGTGTTACCTTGATAACCTCCTGTAGCAGTATGATGTGTGGCTCTTGTATTGTGAGCAGAGCTTTGGCTACAAGCTCACAGTAATGGAAGGCCTGTGAGAACAGACCGCAATCCAGCAATCGACATGCATACAGGAACTTGTATACCTGCACGACAAGATGCACCACAGCAACAGTGGAGCAAACAGGAAATAACCAACAAGTAAATCACAATTTACTTAATCAAATGATTCATGATATTGAACCGTCTGTGATCCTAATTGGTTAAACTAAACACACTTATTACAGACTATTTAAAAACAGTTAATTGTCAAACAATTTGACCAGCTTGATAAAATCAATGGTGAAGGACAACTTTCGGACATGACTGTACATAATACGAAAAGGGAACAGAGCAGACATACCAGAAAAGAAGGGATGATGAAGGATGGGTTTCCCAATCTCTGACAGTATTCAAACACCTCAGTGCAGCGAATGGCTGAATTATGACAGAAGTCAGCAAAGGAAGCACTGCAGGATTATCATATCAAGAGAAAATGTAGAATAAAATTTCAAGAAGCCTGCTGTAAATATTGTGAGTGATGGTAGAAACAAGCAATACAACTTTGGACATTTTGATTCGCCCTGAACCTTTACGTATTTATTTACCTTTGGCCAAAAACATCCCCAATAAAAATTGTAGCCCAAAATCACCATATCCAGATTAATGCTGCTTCGTTTTTATGGCAATCTCAGCAGTGGTCACTGACTGACATGAACAAATTGGCAAAGCTCATTCTTATTAATCAGTTTTCCTTAGGTCTACATAAATCGTCACACACAACTTATGAAGGAACACAAAGCAAATGTCCAATCAGCAATGTCCGAGCGACATATGTGGGGTCCATGAGGACAGCTCAGATAAGCCAAATATACCAAATATTACGTTAAAAAAAAGAGAAGACCTTCCTTGGAGCAAGATACTAGATGTTTTCATTTCTGTGCAGACACAGACTAGTTTTGGTTTTTTTTCCCCCCTCTAAATTTTTATTAAGAAAAATCTCCCTGAGACAACATAAGGAAAAAACTCTAGAGAGAAACAGCACTCAGAAGGGAACCCATCCTCTTATTGGCGACACCAGATAATGAGAAGCGTTACTACCTATCCACAACTGTATACTATTAAATCAAATAGTACCATGTGTTAAAAGGATTTAGAGTTTTTAGCTTCAAGTCTATAGTATCCAAGTACAGTTATCCACTGAATAATGAATGAGACTTCAGCATAGATTGAACTTACTGATACATCTTTAGACTACTCAAGTGGCATCATCAACAGTATTTGTGTGTCTGTGTGGTACACACCTAGAGAATAAAGCTATAGCTCATACAATTATACAACCCCAATTCCAAAAATGTTGGGATGCTGTGCAAACTGTAAATAAAAACAGAATGCGATAATTTTCAAAATCATGGAGGCCCTATATTTCACTGAAAATAGTACAAAATTAACATATCAAAATGTTGAAACTGAGAAATTTTATTGTTTTTTGAAAACATAATGCTCATTGTGAATTTAATGTCTGCAACACGTTTCAAAAAAGTTGGGACAGGTGCATGTTTACCATTGCGTTGCATCACCTCTACTTTTAACAACACTGTAAACGTTTGGGAACTGAGGAGACCAATTGCTGTAGTTTTGAAAGAGAAATGTTGTCCCATTATTGCCTGATATACAGTGGTGCTTGGAAGTTTGAACCCTTTAGAATTTATGCAGAAATTAAGACCTAAAACATCATATTTTCACACAAGTCCTAAAAGTAGATAAAGGGAACCCAGCAAGGGCGGGTGGTGCATAAGGGCGATTGGGCGACGCACTGCCAAAACAAAAAAAAAAAGTTTTTTTTTTTTTTAAACAAACTTTCACCAGTGCTGCTCTAGGCTGTTTTAATCTGTCTCTGGGCATCATTGTCCAATCAGGGTGGTCTTGCTTCTAGGAGTACCGCCCCTTTTGGGGTGATTTCAGTCACGTTGAAAATCACCCAAGAGTTCACTGATAGAGTCCCATGTTAATATATTTTTTTTCTCCTAACTGACACTTCAATGCAATCTCTATGGGTTCCAGGGGGGCTTGCCCGAACGTACTTATGTCACTGCGAAGCGTGGCAAAGTTGCGTTCGATCCACTCAGTTTCTGAGGTGAGATGGATGTGGAAAGCAATTCAGTGCGGTCTTTAAAAGAAGTTCCATTTAGTCAGCGATCAAATCGAGCTAAATTGGCAACAAAACAAGCTGGACCCCCTCGACCAAATCTAAACATACCATAAAACAAATTTCGACAAAGGGGGGGAAAATCATATACTCGAGGTTTTACTTCAACATGGTCCCAGCGCAAATCCTGGCGAGCTGGCTGCAAGGACGCCTCAGCGGTTTTCTGCTCCCCCTGCTTACTTTTCCACCCTGGAGGTGGCTCCACGGACAAAACTGCTTGGACGGTCACTGGAGTTTCGGACATGCATCATTTGTCGGAGAAAATAAAAAAAACATGAGTCCTCAAAGATTCACATGGGCAGCTGCCTGAAATTTTTGGCTTTTGGGAGAGTGAATATCGCTACACAACCGGATGAGGGCTACAGGCTAGCAGTTCACCGCCACAACGATGAGGTGAGCAAGAACAGGCACATATTAAACCGGCTCATCCAACGCGTGAAATTTTGTGGAGTGTTCGAGTTAGCTCTACGAGGCAAAGACTAAACTGAGGGCTCCAGTCACCGTGGTGTTTTTCTGGGTTTGGTTGACTTCGTGACTCACACACACACAGTCACAGAATCAGTTCACTGTTGATGTTTTCAATGTGCATTTTTATATTTGCCACACTTTGCTCTGAGAGTTAGCACTTTGGTAATATCCTTGGTAAATACCAGTAATTGCAAGATCTAAAGATCCACTCATCTATTTATTCAACTGCTATTGTTATGTTAGCCAACTATTTACAATGTTTTGTTACAGTAAGTGCACTTTCCTGTTGTCCTTAAGTTGCACAGTCTGTAAAATTCTTGCTGGTCATGGAGTTTGAAGTACAAAATCTATTTACAGAACATTCTATAGAACAGTACTTTCAAGATTGGCAAATAAATATGTATTATTTTTTAAAAATATGGTTTCCTTTCTTATTTAGTTGTTGGACATATCTTTTATAAAGATATCATTCACATCATACAATATTCAAATAATTTGAATAGTGAATAGGGCGTAATTGGAATTGGTCATTGTGGAGCCAAACTATTCTTCGATTGTGAATGTTGTTTGCAACTTTACACCACAGTCTATAGAGATCTAGATCTGGTCACGTGACCAGAAAGTACACAGCCGCCATCTTGTCGGTAAAAAACACAGCTGAATACTGCTGCACTCGTGTACAGAATGGATCAATTTCAACCGACGGACTACACGGCTCATTTTTCTAATGAACAGATAACTAGATACATGTCTAAAATAAACAATCTACAGATTAGTGACCCTTATGGCTTACCGGACGGAGTTTTTACGACCGTGTCAGTGGATATGGAACTGCCAGAGGTGGAATACCCAGACGTGTATAATTACCTCATTAACTTTCCCTTGCTGTTCAGTGGTGAAGCACTGCGTGCTTATAAATCTCTGGACAGTTATCTTTACAGAAATTCAGGATTTGTCAGCGACTCAGATGTGGTATCTTGTAAACAAGAAAATAACAATCCTCATTGGACGGGTAAGTCACTTAAGTATTGAGTATAGCACTGACCAGCCGATTATAGAATAGAATAAGGTAATTCCAGCTGTAATTCCAAATCGTCCGTCTTGTTTACCATGGATCTGGCGTTGGAGAGATAGAGGCTTGGCAGTGGAGGTTTGAGTAGCTGTTTTCTGAGCTTAGTCAACAGGCCGGCTCTGCCTGCAGCCTCGCTTTTGCTTCCGCTCCCCATGCCGCCTCCTTCGCTTTGCTTCCAATAACAATCCACGGAGACCCCGCTGGTCTTGCTGTCTCGTCCGGAATGTTGTGCATGCGATGGAAATCGCTACAAACAGTCATTTTCTGCTGGAAACCAATGTCCAGTAAGTCCATACGGTTGTAGTGGATATTGAAGTCTGATACAGACGAACACCACGCAAAAATACACACAAAAAACATAAAAAAAACGTGCACAGGTAGGGAGAATTTGTAGCCGCAGCCGTTGTAGTAGAATTGTATATAGTAGGGTTTTCCAGAAGAAAAGGTAGAAGCAGAAGTAGAAGCAGAAGGCGGAAAGCGTTTGACCGACAAGATGGCGTCTGTCACAATCTGGATCGGCTGTGACGTCACATGCAAGTGCTCCATAGCTTCGGTAGCTACAGGGAAAAGATTTCTGTAATGTGCTGCCATCTAGTGGACAGAAGTGGCATGGAACTGTGATATGCAGAGAGAAAACAAAAAAAAAAAAAAAAAAAGAGTTAATAATGTCTGGCTACCTATAATGTACCTGTTGAATGAGTCACCTTATGACATTATTGGATAATTTGCCCCTCCTGAGAAAATTTTCAGGACCCGCCACTGGAACCCAGTTAAACAAATGAGACAAAAATATTATACTTGGTCATTTATTTATTAAGGAAAATGATCTAATATTACATATCTGTGAGTGGCAAAAGTATGTGAACCTCTAGGATTAGCAGTTAATTTGAAGGTGAAATTAGGTGCTGTTTACATTAGACCGTATCAGCGGATCATCAGATTAACGTTTTTAAAACGATTCGCGTGCACACAGCAACGCCAACTACACGGATACGCTCGGCTCCGCAGGCATCCTGCGCTCCAAATCACTCCGCCCTGAACAGCGAGTGCCCTCTGGAGGGTGCGCACTCCGGCCCTGCGCAGCTCACAGAGCGCGCGAGTGAAGCGCACGAGCAGTGATTCGGGACAAACAGCAGGAAGTGAAAGTCCGCGCCGTTTTTCAGCAGTTGCGTCACATGACCAACGTGGCATGACCAACGCCAGCGAATCAGGAAGGTGGATGTCACAGTGATGTTGTCCAATGACGACGTCAGCTAGAGCTCAGCACAGCGTATCCTCGTTCCTCAATGTTTACACAGCACCGGATCAGATACGTAATGGATTGAATACGTGGGCCCTGGTGGATTCAAGTTGTTCCGCCTGTGGAGTCGTTTCCCGGCGTTTTAATGTGAACGGACAGTGTATCCGCGACGAAAACGAGACGGATACGGTCTAATGTAAACACCACCTTAGAGTCAGGCGTTTTCAATCGATGGGATGACAAATCAGGTGAGAGTGGGCACCCTGTTTTATTTAAAGAACAGGGATCTATCAAAGTCTGATCTTCACAACACGTTTGTGGAAGTGTATTATGGCATGAACAAAGAAGATTTCTGAGGACCTCAGAAAAAGCATTGTTGATGCTCATCAGGCTGGAAAAGGTTACAAAACCATCTCTAAAGAGTTTGGACTCCACCAATCTACAGTCAGACAGATTGTGTACAAATGGAGGAAATCAAGACCATTGTTACCCTCCCCAGGAGTGGTCGGCCAACAACGATCACTGCAAGAGTAAGGTGTGTAATAGTCGGCGAGGCCACAAAGGACCCCAGGGTAACTTCTAAGCAACTGAAAGCCTCTCTCACATTGGCTAATGTTAATGTTCATGAGTCCACCATCAGGAGAACACTGAACAACAATGGTGTGCATGGCAGGGTTGCAAGGAGAAAGCCACTGCTCTCCAAAAAGGACATTGCTGCTCGTCTGCAGTTTGCTAAACATCACGTGGACAAGCCAGAAGGCTATTGGAAAAATGTTTTGTGGATGGAGAAGACCAAAATAGAACTTTTTGGTTTAAATGAGAAGCATTATGTTTGGAGAAAGGAAAAACACTGCATTCAAGCATAAGAACCTTATCCCATCTCTGAAACATGGTGGTTTGGGCCTGTTTTGCTGCATCTGGGCCAGGACAGCTTGCCATCATTGATGGAACAATGCATTCTGAATTATACCAGTGAATTCTAAAGGAAAATGTCAGGACATCTGTCCATGAACTGAATCTCAAGAGAAGGTGGGTCATGCAGCAAGACAACGACCCTAAGCACACAAGTTGTTCTATCAAAGAATGGTTAAAGAAGAATCAAGTTAATGTTTTGGAATGGCCAAGTCAAAGTCCTGACCTTAATCCAAGCAAAATGTTGTGGAAGGACCTGAAGTGAGCCGTTCATGTGAGGAAACCCACCAACATCCCAGAGTTGAAGCTGTTCTGTACAGAGGAATGGGCTAAAATTCCTCCAAGCCGATGTCCAGGACTGATCAACAGTTACTGGAAATGTTTAGTTGCAGTTATTGCTGCACAAGGGGGTCACACCAGATACTGAAAGCAAAGGTTCACATACTTTTGCCACTCACATATGTAATATTGGCTTGTTTTCCTCAATCAGTACATGACCAAGTATATTATTTTTGTCTCATTTGTTTAACTGGGTTCTCTTTATCTACTTTTAGGACTTGTGTGAAAATCTGATGATGTTTTAGGTCCTATTTATGCAAAAATATAGAAAATTCTAAAGGGTTCACAAACTTTCAAACACCACTGTACAGTTTCAGTTGCTCAACAGTTTGGGGTCTCCTTTGTTGTATTTTGCTCTTCATAATGGGCTAAATGTTTTAAATAGGAGACAGGCCTGGACTGCAGGCAGGCCAGTTTAGCACCCGGACTCTTACCGCAGAGCCATGCAGTTTTAATACGTGCATAAAGCAGCTTGGCATTGTCTTGCTGAAAGGAAGACAGGCCTTCCCTGAAAAAGATTTTGTCTGGATGGCAGCATATTGCTCTGATACGTGTATATATCATTCAGCATTAATGATGCCTTCCCAGATGTACAAGATACCCACGTCATGTGCACAAATGCACCCTCATACCATCACAGATGCTGGCTTTTGAACTGTGCACTGATGACAAGCTGGATGGTCCCTCTCCTCTTTAGCCTGGAGGACGTGGTGTCCATGATTTCAAAAAAGAATTTCTACTTTTGATTCATCAGACCTTGGGACAATTTTCCACTTCGCCTCAGTCCATCGCAAAAGAGCTTGGGCCCAGAGAAGGTGGTAGTGTTTCTGGATATTGTTTATATATTGTTTTAACTTGCATTTGTGGATGCAGTAATGAACTGTTTTCACAGACGATGGTTTTCTGAAGTGTTCCTGAGCCCATACAGTGATTTCCACTACAGACACGTGTCTGCTTTTAATGCAGTGTCATCTGAGGACCTGAAGATCAGGCACCCAATGTCAGTTTTCAGCCTTGTCTCTTGCATACAGAGATTTCTGCAGCTTCTCTGAATCTTTTAATGATGTTATGTACCACAGATGATGTGATCCCCAAATTCTTTGCAATTTTACATTGAAGAACGTTATTCTTAAAATCGTTGCACTGTTTGCCCATGTAGTCTTTTACAGAGCAGTGAACCCCTCCCCATCTTTACTTTTGAGAGACTCAGTCTCTCTGGGATGCCCTTTTTATATCTAAATCATGTTACTGACCTTTTGCCAATTAACCAAATTATTATTTTTTAGCATTACACAACTTTTTCAGTCTTTTGTTGCCCCTGTCCCAACTTTTCTGAAACATGTTGCTGACATCAAATTCAAAAGGAGCATATATTTTTCCATAAACAATAAAATCTCAGTTTAAACATTTGACGTCACTGTACTATTTTCAATGAAATATAGGGTTTCCATGATTTGCAAATCTTCACATTCTGTTTTTATTTATGTTTTACACAGTGTCCCAACTTTTTTTGGAACTGGGGTTGTAATTATAATAGCATTAAGGTGAGAAACTTGCCTAGGACTGCTGCTCAGTAGCACCAGATGCTGCGTTTTGTTTGTGTACCAGCCAAAGGGCGCGTGAGCCGTAAGGTAGCAAATGTGAGCTGCATGCAGCAGGCCTCTGGAAGCTAACAGAGAAACACAGAAACCCCACTAAACATGCGGTCAGTGCTAGAACAGTGGTTTGTAAAAATATCTTGGGGGCCTGTACATGTTTAATTCAGAACTCAATAATGGTGTGTGTGTGTGTGTGTGTGTGTGTGTACACGTTTAAACTTTTGTACCTAGAGTGTCACCCAAGTTGACAATGGACTTGCGGTGCACAGCAGAATCCCCAGTTTCATTGGATAACATAACAGCAAGGTGAGGTCTCCAATCACCCCACTTCTCCTTACTATAGGACTGAGAAGAGAGGAGAAAAAGAATACAAAAGAAGATTATATAGGATGAGCTGAATCAGCATAGTTTAAGCAGGAATGTGATGGAATCAATAAATATAAGAACAGAGGTGATTTAATGGAAACCAAAACTGAGAAAGATTATGGTGCATTACCATGGCAACAGCTGGAATCCTCCCAGAAAGTAACTGGAAAAGGGTTTGGAGTGGATCACTTGGAGACAGACTCCCTGTAAACCTGTCATCGCACACACACACACACACACACTTTATAAAAAGTTGAGTTTGCACACATGAGAAAACAATTTACCATTCAGCACCATTCTATGCACACCTCTGGAAATTGATATTAACAAAGATTCAAAACATCACTAAGCACAATCAGAGCCATAGAATAAAAAGAAAGAAAAAAAAATACAGCTGATTTGCCATATTGGACACTGGACACACAAACATACAACCAGAGGTGATAAGGACATTAAGGCAGGCAAAGAAAAAAGTTTCACTATAAATTGGTTGCATAATATAAACAGCAGTGATTAGTGAACACCGCTGTCCTTAAAGAAATTTGCACTAAAACCAATAAAACCAGAAAACAAAGGGGACATGAACATCTTAAAAACCATGGCTGACTCAGTAATACAAGTCATTCACACCATTCATATTCTTATGACACCCATGTCCATATCTGAAATATGCAGATCCTTGGGTACGTATGAAAAGCAGGATGAGAACCAGTACATAAATATGATTCACTAAAAAAACCTTTAAAAAATAAATAAAAATGCATGCAACACATACACCTAATAAAAGCTGTGGCATTATGTAAATGTTTTGTCCAACAAAACCAGCTAATAAGACACCAGTGAGCTTCATTCATTCATTCTTCTTGCGGTTCCTGTTAGGGGTCACCACAATGGATAATGTCCCTCCATCTCCTCTTGTCCTCCATGTCTTTTTCTGTACCATCAACTGTCTTCACCACATCCATAAATCTCATCTTTGGTCTCCCTCTTTTCCTTCTACCTGGCAACTCCATCTCCAGCATTCTTTTCCCCCAACATACCCTGGATCTCTCCTCTGTACGTGTCCAAACCATCTCAATCTCGCCGCTCTCACTTTGTCTCCAAGCCCTCCTACGTGTGCTGTCTCTCTACTATATTCATTTCTAATCCTGTCTAACTTTGTCACTCCTAATGAAAATCTCAGCATCTTCAACTCCGCTACCTCCAGTTCAGCCTCCTGTAACTTCTCAGTGCCACTGTCTCCAAACCATACAACACAGCTGCTCTTACTACTGTCTTGTACACTTTCACTCTTGCTGGCGACCTTCGGTCACAAATCGCTTCTGATACTCTCCTCCAGCCATTCCAACCTGCTCTCACTCTTCACTTCTCGCCATTACTTTGTACAGTTGACCCCAGATATTTGCACTCCTCTGCTTTGACTAACTCTATTCCTTGTAGCTGCACCATTCCACTGTCCTCACCCTCATTCGCACATGCATGTACTCCAACTTGCTCCTACTAACTTTCATTCCCCTTCTCTCTAGTGCATATCTCCATGTTTCTAAGTTTTCTTCCACTTGTTCCCTGTTTTCACCACAGATCACAAGATCATCTGTAACCATCATTGTCCACAGGGTCTCTTGCCTGGCACTGTTGGTCAACCTGCTCATTACCATTGTAAATAAGAAAGGGCTTCGGGCCGAGCCCTGGTGCAATCCAACATCCACCTTAAATGCCTCCATCATTCCCACTGCACATCTCACTGCGGTCACACTGTCCTCATACATATCCTGCACCAATCTCACTTCTCTGCCACTTCTGATTTCCTCATGCAATACCACAACTCCTCTCTCAGCGCCCAGTCACATGCCTTCTTTAAATCCACAAACACACAAATGCAGCTCCTTCTAGCCTTTTCTATACTTTTCCATCAACATTCTCAAAGCAAATATTGCATCTGTAGTACTCTTTCCTGACATGAAACCATATTGCTGCTCACATTTCTCCACCTCTCCTCTTAGCCTAGCTTCCACTATGCTTTCCCATAACTTCATGCTGTGGCTGGTCAACTTTATGCCTCTATAGTTACTGCAGCTTCATTCATTCATCTTCAGTAAGTATTTTATCCTGCTCAGGTTTGTAGTGGGTCCAGAGCCTCTCAGGAATAGTGGATGCATGGAGGGACATCATCGAATGGAAGGGCACCACGCTCATTTACACATTCACACTTTAGTGCAATTAAGAGTAGCCGATCCACCTACTGGCTTGTTTTTGAGAGGTAGGAGGAAACCGGAAAACCCAGAAGAAACCCACACAGTCGCAGGGAGAACATGCATAAACACTAAGTACAGACAGTAACCTGAGATCAGGATCACAGAAGAAAAATGCCTCCTAAAATAGGTGGTGAAAATTTACTGATGCAAGTCAAAAACACTTTTTTTTTTTTTTTTTAAACCTTTGTCACATGCACACTTCAAGCAGAGTGAAATTCATCCTTTGCATTTAACCCATCTGAAGCAGTGAACACACGCACTCAGCAGTGGGCAGCCACACCAGAGCGCCTGGGGAGCAGTCAGGAGTTAAGTGCCTTGCTCAAGAGCACCTCAGCCCAAGGCCGCCCCATGTCAACCTAACTGCATGTCTTTGGACTGTGGGGGAAACTGGAGCACCTGGAGGAAACCCACGCAGACACGGGGAGAACATGCAAACTCCACACAGAAAGGCCCTCGCCGGCCGCTGAGTTTGAACCCGGAACCTTCTTGCTGTGAGGCAACAGTGCTAACCACTACACCACCATGCTGTTGGATAGTGACCTGGAGTGGCAGAGTCAGATTTCACTGCAGCTAATTCAGCAGCAGATACAGATGTCCATGCAGTAATCGAGATATCTGTACACTTGCCTTGCACATGCCTTAGCCAACAAATTTACACATTGGACATTTGATCTCTTCCATTACTATGGTGTTAATGGCCTGCAAAATATCGCATTACAAACCAGATGCTCCACTAACCAGAAAACATGCCAGTGGGATTATTATGAAGACAAAGCATTTTGCAGTGACCAGAGAGCCATTTTCTGGACAAGAAACTTGACACTGCATTGCAATTTGTGGGATTGTGCCAGCTAGAAAGCCCCAGGAAGTCCACATGCCTGGCCCTCATGCTTGAAATGATTCAATGCGTGCTACCATGTCAAGTAATAACACAGCGTGCTACCATGTCAAGTTAACTCATCTGTTTCTATATGTGTGAAGTGTAGTACAGTTTTGTCATTCACTGCTCAAACGTGATAAGCTATTTTGTAGATTCCCCTCACCTACAAATTTGCTAACCAAGTCATTTGTGCAGCGCACATCTGATTTCCTCTGTCAACATGGTGACGACAACCTAAGGGAAAAAAGGTAGCATCACAACCAAGATGCAACTCTTACTAAAACGTGTGTGGAATTATTATACTGAGGAGACATTTAGCCTCCTCACTAGTTTAATAAATATAATGCAAAGTTAGCGCTGATGTTTTTAAAACACCCTGCTTACATGCACTGCCTCTTTCTAGCAGGTCTAAAATTATGAGCGAGGATAGTGATATGACAGGTGAAAACATCGTTCAGCAATAGCAAGAACACGTGCAAGAAGAAGCCATGTCAACAAGTTAGGAACAGCTGTAAATAACAGCCATGGCTTTGAAGTAGTCCCTTTACCTGGTGTATGTGGACCTGGGGAGTAATACAATGCCATTATCTGGATAGTGCTCAAGATATATGGATATTATACATATGTTTTTGCATTCTGGAAAACACTGAAAACACAGGGCTGCTGGAAACAATTCATTTTTAATTCACAAATTATAACAATTAGCAATATGCAGAACATACACCATATGGCCAAACAGCTACATCCTATACTATTGCATGGTTCCAATTTTGTTTCAGCAATTTGGGATGGGCTCACATATGGGTGTGATGGTCATGTGTCCACCAAATTTTGGCCATATTAAGAAACTTTATTCAACTCTTGAACCAGACACCCTGTGGATCTTTCTGGCAAGCTTTCTATCTTCTGTCGAAATGTTGCTGAGTAAACAAGCTAACTACATTTTGAAACAGTGATGTCTTTCCCAAATCAGGAAACTGTTTAGACATGATTTGCTTCAGTTTTTAAACTTTGTTACATTCCAAAAATATATGATTTCCTGATAACACTTTCCTATAACAATGATGGAAAATGATCATTTAAGAATGGTTTAAGAACGCGTGCAATTAACTGCAAGTTTTACAATACTTGAAAAAATTAATTACATTATTATTTTAATGTAGAGTCAAGCAGAGACATGAATCTCTATGGACAGCAGGCGGTCCACATGGACTATATGCAGTGATGGCTCAACACATGAAAAAAAAATATTTACTTGCAGAAATATCGTAGGGCGGCACGGTGGTGTAGTGGTTAGCACTGTCGCCTCACAGCAAGAAGGTCCTGGGTTCGAGTCCCGGGGCCGGCGAGGGCCTTTCTGTGTGGAGTTTGCATGTTCTCCCCGTGTCCGCGTGGGTTTCCTCCGGGTGCTCCGGTTTCCCCCACAGTCCAAAGACATGCAGGTTAGGTTAACTGGTGACTCTAAATTGACCGTAGGTGTGAATGTGAGTGTGAATGGTTGTCTGTGTCTATGTGTCAGCCCTGTGATGACCTGGCGACTTGTCCAGGGTGTACCCCGCCTTTCGCCCGTAGTCAGCTGGGATAGGCTCTAGCTTGCCTGCGACCCTGTAGAAGGATAAAGCGGCTAGAGATAATGAGATGAGATGAGAAATATTGTAGAAATGTGGCTTTATTTTGAAGATCAGTAAAGCAGTGTTTAGGTTAGACCAGTGGTTCTCAAACTTTTTTCACCAAGTACCACCTCAGAAAATACTTGGCTCTCCAAGTACCACCATAATGACCAACATTAAAATACAGTAGCGTAGTAGGCCTAAGTATTCATTAAAAACAAGGTGGAGGTTTTATTTAACAAGTATATTTAATATTGTTGGCCACTGTAACATTACACACAGTACTTTGAACAGTAACACTGTGTTTAAATATAGGAAAATAAAACACTGTACTTAAATAATGAATCAAATAAATTGGCCAAATCTGCAACATCTGTAGTCTCATCAAGCTGTATGGTAAAATATCTACTGTTCTTAATGCGCTCAGTGTCTTTTTAACATCGTCAGCCATGTCATTTATTCTCCTTGACACGGTGTCATTTGAAAGCGGCACCAAGTTTAACACTCTGGCAGCTTTCTCTCCACACATGATACGTGTCATCTCTTTGGCTAATGGCAAACACAGCAGTTCCTTGATTGTGTGCGGCTTACCGGCTTTGGCGATCAGGAGGCTGGCACGATATGAAGCTTCCTGTGCTTTGGCTACGGGTGTACCATAGGACAGAATGGTGGACTTGGACTGCTTCAGTTCATCACGTTTTTGTAAAAAAAATCCATTGGTTTGTCCTTTAGTGCTGTGTGTTTGGTTGTAAGATGCCGTTTGAGATGCTATGGTTTCATGGACTCATTGCTCAGAACGTCCCCGCATACAACACACTGCGGCCTGGGCAGCTCCTCTGTCCCGCTCCAAATGAATCCCAGTTTTATGTATTTTTTGTCATACTTCCTCCTCACTGGTTTCTGCCGTTTGCTAGCAGTTCTGGGGCTGGTTTTGCCACTGTCGTTAGCATCTGCGCTCGGCTCACACACGTCCTCTTCAGTTCTCCCTCTCTCCTGATCCACGCTCCTATTCGCGGATTTAAGCCGCGACAGTAATTTTGTCGTACTCGTCATAATTAGCAAAGCCACCTCCACCTTTTCCCCATCACAGCCTAGTCTACCAATGGCGGATAACCATCTGTCAGCGGAACCGGTGGGAATGCGTACGTACGCTACGTATGGCTACCCAGAAGCACTTGCAAACTTTTTTAAATTATTAACTTAATTTGTATCTCCTTTCATTTTCTTGTCATCTGTTGATATTTTCATCCATTCGGATATTATGGATAGTATTTCACATTTTATTTTATAAAATTTATTTATATTTAATTAAGTGATTCTTTGGTGTACCACTAGAATGGAGCCCGCGTACCACTAGTGGTACGCGTACCACAGTTTGAGAATCACTGGGTTAGACTAAGACCAAATAGTGTATCTTGTACTAGTAATCATGTTAAAGATCATTCTCTTTTTTTAAGTTACACAAGCAGGGTTGCAGAAATGTGCACCACTGTGAACCTGTTTCTCTCAGAAATTCCCAGTCTTTTTATGCACCATTATTGGTAGCCCTGCAATTAATACGTTGTACAACCTCCCTTTGCCAGTAAAACAACACAGTCTTCTCCTATAACATTTTCCAAGGTTGGAAAATACAGAGCAGGACATCTGAGATCATTGCTTTTTACAGAATCTCTCCAAATCATTCAGGGTCCCAGACCCTCTCTTGTGATCTCTCCTCTTCAGCTCACCCCACAGGTTTTCATTGGGGTTCAGCTCAGGGGACTGAGATGGCCATGGCAGATTCTGTGGTCAGCTAACCACTTGTGTTGATTTGGACATATGCTTCGGATCATTGTCCTGCTGGAAGATTCAACGACGACCCAGTTTTAGTTTCCTAACAGAGGCAGCCAGATTTTGATTTAAAACATCCTGGTATTTCATGGAGTCTGTAATGCCATGTATCCCAACAAGGTTTCCAGGGCCATGGGAAGAAAAACAGCCCAACATCACAGAACTTTACCATATTTTACAGTTGGTATTGGGTTCTTCATTATAACCATCCTTCTTTTGACACCAAACCCACCTTGAGTGTTTATTGCCAAATGCTCCATTTTTGTTACATCAGACCATATAACATGGTTCCAGTCAAAATTGTACTAGCACTTCGCAAACTTCGAGTGCTTGCGTTTGTGGTGAACTGACAGAAAAGGTTTTCTCTCTTGCATACCTTCCAAATATTCTGTTGGCATGGAAGTGGCATCTGATGGTGGTTTTGGAGACTTGGAAACCCCATGATTTTACTTTTTCTTGAAATTCACCAACAGTGACCCTTGGTGATTTTTTTCTCTCTCTTACCATCCTCTTCACTGTACATGGGGGCAAAATAAACTTGGGTCCTCTTTCAGGCAAATTTATAACCGTTCTAGTTGGTGTCCACTTTTTTTTTTTATTATTGCCCTAACATTAAAAACAGACATTTTCAGGTGGGTAGCTATTTTTTTTTATAACCATTCCCTGATTTATGAAGGTCAACGTGCTTCTTACTCATTTGCTTTGTCTCCTCTCTCATCTTTCCCATGTTGATGGATGACTAAGGGAATTTGGCCTCTGTCTCACCTCATGTGTTCCCCAGTTAATCAAGAAGTCATGGATTACAGTTTGAAAGTTCCTACAAACTCCAATCAACTCAAAAATGTACAATTTAAATGGGAAACATGCTTCATTAACATTGTGTTCACTATAATTTCCAGGGGCGCCAATAAGTGGCACATGCATTTTTGTTGAAAATAATTATTTCTTGAGGGATTTGCTTTTCTCTGAATACATTTATTTCAATTTAAAAGTTATTTGATTTCTCCGCCCCCCCCCAGGACCATGCAATCACTTGGCCACATGCTTGAAACGAGTCAATCGCTGACACAGTTCCACAAACCAAAATGTAGAGGCCACTACATTACAGTTTGTGGAACTGTGCCAGACTGAAGGTCACAGGAAGTCAGTGTGCTTGAAATGAGTCGATCGCTGACACAGTGTGCTAAAATGTCATCTAGTTAACTCATCTGCATTTCTGTATGTGTGGACTCTAACACAGCTTTGTGATTCTGTGATCAATTGTATCTGACTTCAGTTCATGATCAGGTTTAGGGTATTAGAGTAAGAAACTGTGATATACAGGAACATACACACACCTGCTCAGTACAGTGTTGTAGGCCCTACTGTCCATCTTGCTGGCCAGAAAAAGAGCGTGACCCCATAAGCCACTCCGCATGGCTGACTCCAGTGCTTCCTATAAGAAGAAGAGGTGCTTTTAAAGGAGTTAAAGGTTCTGCAACCCAAACTATGGCATTAATACAGTTGAACTACAGTTACTTTAAAGGAAAAAGTTTAGACAAAAATTGCCATCAGACGTGACAGGTTTAGTTTTGCAATTAAGTTACAAGGTTAACGTAGCCAACAAGTCAAATAAGCATACAGCCCATATGGAGAAGACATACAAATTGCATACATGGTCAATTCATACAACCCTGATTCCAAAAAAGTTGGGACAAAAGTACAAATTGTAAATAAAAACTGAATACAATAATTTACAAATCTCAAAAACTGATACTGTATTCACAATAGAACATTATCAAATGTCAAAAGTGAGACATTTTGAAATTTCATGCCAAATATTGGCTCATTTGAAATTTCATTACAGCAACACATCTCAAAAAAGTTGGGACAGGAGCAGTAAGAGGCTGGAAAAGTTAAAGGTATAAAAAAAAAGGAACAGCTGGAGGACCAAATTGCAACTCATTAAGTCAATTGGCAATAGGTCATTAACATGACTGGGTATAAAAAGAGCATCTTGGAGTGGCAGCGGCTCTCAGAAGTAAAGATGGGAAGAGGATCACCAATCCCCCCTAATTCTGCACCAACAAATAGTGGAGCAATATCAGAAAGGAGTTCGACAGTGTAAAATTGCAAAGAGTTTGAACATATCATCATCTACAGTGCATATCATCATCAAAAGATTCAGAGAATCTGGAAGAATCTCTGTGCGTAAGGGTCAAGGCCAGAAAACCATACTGGGTGCCCGTGATCTTCGGGCCCTTAGACGGCACTGCATCACATACAGGCATGCTTCTGTATTGGAAATCACAAAATGGGCTCAGGAATATTTCCAGAGAACATTATCTGTGAACACAATTCACCGTGCCATCCGCCGTTGCCAGCTAAAACTCTATAGTTCAAAGAAGAAGCCGTATCTAAACATGATCCAGAAGCGCAGACGTCTTCTCTGGGCCAAGGCTCATTTAAAATGGACTGTGGCAAAGTGGAAAACTGTTCTGTGGTCAGACAAATCAAAATTTTAAGTTCTTTATGGAAAATCAGGAACACCGTGTCATTGGGACTAAAGAGGAGAAGGACGACCCAAGTTGTTATCAGCGCTCCGTTCAGAACCCTGCATCTCTGATGGTATGGGGTTGCATTAGTGCGTGTGGCATGGGCAGCTTACACATCTGGAAAGACACCATCAATGCTGAAAGGTATATCCAGGTTCTAGAGCAACATATGCTCCCATCCACACGACGTCTCTTTCAGGGAAGACCTTGCATTTTCCAACATGACAATGCCAAACCACATACTGCATCAATTACAGCATCATGGCTGCATAGAAGAAGGGTCCGGGTACTGAACTGGCCAGGCTGCAGTCCAGATCTTTCACCCATAGAAAACATTTGGCGCATCATAAAATGGAAGATACGACAAAAAAGACCTAAGACAGTTGAGCAACTAGAATCCTACATTAGACAAGAATGGGTTAACATTCCTATCCCTAAACTTGAGCAACTTGTCTCCTCAGTCCCCAGACGTTTACAGACTGTTGTAAAGAGAAAAGGGGATGTCTCACAGTGGTAAACATGGCCTTGTCCCAACTTTGAGATGTGTTGTTGTCATGAAATTTAAAAATCACCTAATTTTTCTCTTTAAATGATAGATTTTCTCAGTTTAAACATTTGATATGTCATCTATGTTCTATTCTGAATAAAATACGGAATTTTGAAACTTCCACATCATTGCATTCCGTTTTTATTTACAATTTGTACTTTGTCCCAACTTTTTTGGAATCGGGGTTGTACATTTGACACAAAAAAAAAAAATTGGTTATACTTGTTAGAAGTAGCATATACAGTGCCCTCCACAAATATTGGCACCCCTTTTAAAGATTAGTAAAAAAGGGTTAGGGGAAAAAACAAAATCCACCTTTTGCTGAAGTAGCTTCATCTCACACTGAAAAAATGAGAACTGAAATTTATTCAGAGAAAAACAAATCCCTCATCAAGAAATAATTTTTAACAAAACCACATGTGCCACAATTATTTGCACCTCAGGAAATTATAGTGAACACAATGTAACAAGCATATTTCCTATTTAAATTGTACATTTTTGAGCTGATTGGAGTGTGGTTCATATAAGGTTCTCAAGCCTTATAAAATGTTATAGGAGAAGATTCTCTTAGTAATCTTCACAAGGGGTGCTAATAATTGTGAGGGGCACTGTAGTGCTAAAATGTACAGGACAACCCAAAAAGAGAAAAGATTTTAAAGAAGCTCAATATTTAAAATTCTCACCCATTTTAAATAAATCCTATTAACAAGGCTAATCAAACTAAACATTAGTCTGAATATTTTATAACACTACATTATAACACAGAAGAGAACAGACCACACAGAGAACAAGCCACCACAGTAAGAGCGAGCAAGGGAAGTGACCTTCTTTCTTCCAGCCAGCAGGAGTTTGGTGTAGTCCTGGATGTTTTGTTCTGAAGTCTCTTCATTACTGAGTGGGTTTCCAGTTAGGAGATCTGAAGTGTTGAAGCTCTCCATCTCTGATTTTGGAGTTTCATTCAGATCAATGAGACTTCCCATGTCTGACTGCTCACCAACTCCATCACACGCTCCTACAGAGTGGCTTCCTCGAAGCAGGAGTTCGGCAATATCAGAACCTACGATTCTCTGCACAACATGTATACAATGTCACCAACTAAACAGCCCAAGGCGAGTACACACGTTTTAAAATTAGCTCTTAAAAGGCCCACAGCATTGGATAGTTGTGTTTTCTTGCACCAACCCATCTGACTGAACTCATAAATCATTCATAAAAGTTAAACTGGGTATGTAAAGACAAGACTGAAAAGATTTCATCACAGCCTCTGTTTAAAGGACTGGTTCAACAAAAATGTAAGCCTTTCCATGCTACCGCATGTGTAAATCAATCAAACAAAACGTATTTGGTTTCTCAGGTTTGCTTCATCATGTTTGCACTGGAATTGTGAGGGTAAATGTTCTAAGAAATAATGGAACGTATGCGGAAATCATCACATACTTGCCTCAAACAACTTTATTTTGCTCAACTATCACTTCCACACGACTAGTTTAGCGCATCAGTAACAAAGTCCTACTTACCCCATTCTGTCTACACAGCAGTACCAGCAGCTGCCACAGGAGGGAGGCAGAGGAAGCCTTGAGTGTGGTTTCATCCTTCAGACAAGCATCAGCCATCTGCAGGGCAAAGTTAATGACATCCACCTTATGCAGATCCTCCCTACATGAAAGAATAATTAAAAAAAAAAAAAAAAAAAAACTCTTTGTGGGGAGCCAAAATAGGAAAAATGTAAAAATATTAATACCAGGCTACTGAAGTTCTGCAATATTTTCCAATAGCTTGTACCAGTTAGTACAGGTAATGTTTGGTATTTCACAGAAAGCATCTTACTGTATAACCATGCTGGGATTATTATAGATTGAGTGATTGTGCAGGCTATAATTTTCAAATCATTATTTCACTCAACTACATTGCATATAATTTTAAGCTACCAATCACAGATCATTTCTGCTTCTCAATGTACAGAAAGCATTAAAGAACACTAGCTATTAAGCTAAGAATCAATAACTTTATGCAGAGGAACCAAGGAAGTGGCAATGTTACTGTATACAGCTGTACAAGACTGGAGCTGAACCTGATAAGTCTTTGTGAGGGAATTACAGTGTACACACACACACACACACATACACACACAGTGGTGCATGAAAGTTTGTGAACCCTTTAGAATTTTCAATATTTCTGCATAAATTACCTAAAACATCATCAGATTTTCACACAAGTCCTAAAAGTAGATAAAGAGAACCCAGTTAAACAAATGAGACAAAAATATTATACTTGGGTCATTTATTTATTGAGGAAAATGATCCAATATTACATATCCGTGAGTGGCAAAAGTATGTGAACCTCTAGGATTAGCAGTTAATTTGAAGGTGAAATTAGAGTCAGGTGTTTTCAATCAGTGGGATGACAATCAGGTGTGAGTGGGCACCCTGTTTTATTTAAAGAACAGGGATCTATCAAAGTCTGATCTTCACAACACACGTTTGTGGAAGTGTATCATGGCATGAACAAAGGAGATTTCTGAGGACCTCAGAAAAAGCGTTGTTGATGCTCATCAGGCTGGAAAAGGTTACAAAACCATCTCTAAAGAGTTTGGACTCCACCAGTCCACAGTCAGACAGATTGTGCACAAATGGAGGAAATTCAAGACCATTGTTACCCTGCCCAGGAGTGGTCGACCAACAAAGATCACTCCAAGAGCAAGGCGTGTAATAGTTGGCGAGGTCACAAAGGACCCCAGGGTAACTTCTAAGCAACTGAAGGCCTCTCTCACATATGGCTAATGTTAATGTTCATGAGTCCACCATCAGGAGAACACTGAACAACAATGGTGTGCATGGCAGGGTTGCAAGGAGAAAGCCACTGCTCTCCAAAAAGAACATTGCTGCTCGTCTGCAGTTTGCTAAACATCACGTGGACAAGCCAGAAGGCTATTGGAAAAATGTTTGGTGATGAGACCAAAATAGAACTTTTTGGTTTAAATGAGAAGCGTTATGTTTGGAGAAAGGAAAACACTGCATTCCAGCATAAGAACCTTATCCCATCTGTGAAACATGGTGGTGGTAGTATCATGGTTTGGGCCTGTTTTGCTGCATCTGGGCCAGGACGGCTTGCCATCATTGATGGAGCAATGAATTCTGAATTATACCAGCGAATTCTAAAGGAAAATGTCAGGACAGCCATCCATGAACTGAATCTCAAGAGAAGGTGGGTCATGCAGCAAGACAACGACCCTAAGCACACACGTCGTTCTACCAAAGAATGGTTAAAGAAGAATAAAGTTAATGTTTTGGAATGGCCAAGTCAAAGTCCTGACCTTAATCCAATCGAAATGTTGTGGAAGGACCTGAAGCGAGCAGTTCACGTGAGGAAACCCACCAACATCCCAGAGTTGAAGCTGTTCTGTACGGAGGAACGGGCTAAAATTCCTCCAAGCCGGTGTGCAGGACTGATCAACAGTTACCGGAAACATTTAGCTGCAGTTATTGCTGCACAAGGGGGTCACACCAGATACTGAAAGCTAAGGTTCACATACTTTTGCCACTCACAAATATGTAATACTGGATCATTTTCCTCAATAAATAAATGACCAAGTATAATATTTTGTCTCATTTGTTTAACTGGGTTCTCTTTATCTACTTTTAGGACTTGTGTGAAAATCTGATGTTTTAGGTCATATTTATTCAGAAATATAGAAAATTTTAAAGGGTTCACAAACTTTCAAGCACCACTGTGTGTGTGCGCGCGCGCGCGCACACACACACACACAAGTATTTGATAGTAAAAACATCTTTTTCTGTTTTTCAAGAATTTTTATAGCATTTTTCACAAATTGCTACTGTCATTTTGCCAGCTTGTTTACATTCTAAGCGGAAATTATTTTCTTGGACGTTTTGTATAAAGTTTTTATTTACCAAATTTGCAAAAAATAAAAACGCACTGTTTCTCAAAATCCGGTGAATGTGGATAGAATAAAACAGTTATTCCACTCAATCTCATCATACATGGCTTACAGCCAAAGCAGCGCTATGCGCCTCATCAGCTATCAGCTCATGTACGAATCTCATCATCTCTAGCCGCTTTATCCTGTTCTACAGGGTCGCAGGCGAGCTGGAGCCTATCCCAGCTGACTACAGGCGAAAGGCGGGGTACACCCTGGACAAGTCGCCAGGTCATCACAGGGCTGACACATAGACACAGACAACCATTCACACTCACATTCACACCTACGCTCAATTTAGAGTCACCAGTTAACCTAACCTGCATGTCTTTGGACTGTGGGGGAAACCGGAGCACCCGGAGGAAACCCACGCGGACACGGGGAGAACATGCAAACTCCACACGGCGTGGCCCTCGCCGGCCACGGGGCTCGAACCCGGACCTTCTTGCTGTGAGGCGACAGCGCTAACCACTACACCACCATGCTGCCCTCAGCTCATATACGAATCAATTTCGTGAAATAACTTAAATATACAATCCTACATATGCCTGCACTCTATTCTCTGGTGTGGTATGGCCTGCATCTTGTGTTTTATGATGCAATAACACTTGCCGGTCATGTGTTTAATACTAAATCAGATATTTTGAATAAGGTTTTCAGGTCTCCCAGTTTCGATAAGAAATGTGGCAAAACTGCTGTCTGTTTTACTTTTACCGGTCTGCTTTCTTAAATTATTTCCAATGGAATGATATAATTAAAAAACAAATTTTCTAAAAGTTTAACATCACTTTAAAACACTGAAATATTTTTGTGAAAACAATAGGAATGTGTTCTGTTTTTATTTATTCTTTTTTTTAAAGTAATTCAAAGTAATAAGAATAGCTGTGCTGCTAGGTTAATGCAAAAATAGCAGTAACGTTTAAAAAAGCAACGGGCTGACTACAGTTAATAATAACAGTCGTCTCTATTTGACTGCAGTAAACTGAGAACAGATTTGCTCCTAAAGACCAATAGTGGAAACACAGGACTTACCTTGCCAGTGGTCCAGGAAAGCCTCTCATATCATTCTGCTCACGTGTATCACTCAGTATAACCTATACACATCAAGTTCTTGCATCACATTATACATATTGCATAAACACTTTCCAATCCTGGTCCTGAAGTCACCTTACACAGCACATTTTAGTGTTTAATACAAATGTTCTAGCCTCATTAAGAGCTGCTTCGGTAATGGCTGACTCATGCTTTTGTACCTCCAGGCTGTGAAGCTCCACCTGAGCAGGTTCTCCATGAGATGGCAAAGCTGGAGTGACTCTCACCAGCTGCCCTGCAGGTCCAAAGCTCAAAGCCACATGAGGAACACAGAACTTCAGTGGAACCACTGACTTGGACTCAGCCTCTGGTTGTAATAGCATAAAGATACACAAGTTAGTTCAGGAGTTAAGGCTTTGTTTTAGTAACTAGAAGGTTGAAGTCAAATTTCTGGACTAATACAAAGCCACTGTTTTGCTCTTCGGGTGCTTTTACATATGCAACATTTGTTTGAGTCTGATTGAGTGAAACCTCAGTATGGTTGGCTTGGGCAGGCGAGAGCACAGCAATCATGCTCGGTGTGGACCAAACCAAACAGTCTGAGACCATCTGAGGTGCCCTCAATCAGCTTCTAAGGCCCTGTCCACACGGCAACGGATTCAGGTGAATCTGATCAAATTGTTTATCATTTTGGCCTGGCGTCCACACGGCACCGGCGTTTTGGGTGCCCCAAAACGAAATCTTTTGAGAACGGGTTCCAGAGTGGAAAAATCTGGCAACGGCGCCGTTGCGAAGTCGTCTGGATGAGTAGAACGGATTTGTTTACGATGACGTCACAACCACATGACTGTCAGTGCTTCACGCCGGGTAGAAGTGTAACGAACTCGATGCGAGTTGTCAACAAATCCTATAACTTGGTTCATGAAACGCGCTTACAAAATATTTTCACTGTGAATATTTATTGTGTAATGGTGCAAAGTGAGAGAGAGAGAGAGAGAGAGAGAGAGAGAGAGAATAGCCCTTAGGGCAGAGTCTTTAGTCCAGACACTGCGGAAGCAGTATCAAACCGCGCACCGCCCGTGCGCTTTCCAAAAACAAAAACAATCCCGCCAGCAAAAATAGGAAAAAAAAAAAAGGAGCGATCTCACCTCTTCAGATGTTGGTTTAAGTCCGACAATACATTCCTCAAAAAGGGCGTAGAAGAACAAAGTAATCCATCAATGTGTAGCATTCAATTTATTCCGGACCATTAAAGAATTTTGGAGGATATCAGAATGTTGGCGTACCGGCTTCCATCTACCCCCGTTCATTCCTCTTTCCGCGTCTTTCGTTTTACACTACTGATTAATAATCAAAACTTTATGTGGCTGATGCTACAGAAGAAGGGGTTTATGCGCATGCGTCTACTTCTATTGTTCTGGTGTCTCCAGTGGGACCGTCTTACAGCGCACGTAGAGGTGTGGCATGTGTATTGCATCATTTTCAGCAAGCGTTGCGTTGCCATATGTACCTGATATTTTACTGATCCGTTGCCCATGTGGACGCGATATTTAAAAAAAAAAAAAAATCTCGTTGCCGTTGTCGTGTGGATGTAGCCTAAGTGAACTCTCGTGCTAATGAATTGACTGGTGTTTATTCACCGCAAATTCTTCCCTCTTAAATAAATAAATAAATAAATAAATAAATAAATGGCAGCCCCATATCTGAAAGAATAAATTACTACATGTACATTTTGAACTTAATTTACAAATACATGACCACCTTCTTCTTCTTCAAAAAAAAAATGCAGATTACACAAGTTTCTCATTAAAAAGTATTCACTGTCTCAACAACTGCCCTTAGACATCCTTTATAAGCAAGTATTGAATAAAGCTATATACGTTTTTTTTGGTTTGTTATTTTTAATTGCAAATGTTGTTTTTGGTATTTATATATGTTCTACAGATACATAAACTAGAACTTAGGTTGAAAAACACCAGATTATTCCTCAGCTATCTGCTTGAATTAGATTCTAAAAGATCTTGAATAAAATGTACATGGGTACTTGTGCTGTGATAATCAGAAACATACAGTGCACTCCACAATTATTGGCACCCCTTGTAAAAATTAGTTAAGAAATGTTTAGAAAAAAAAAATCCCCCTTTTGGTGAAGTAGCTTCATCTCACACTGAAAAAAATAGAAAAATCCCAACCTTTAATTGAAAAATTTATTCAGAGAAAACAAATCCCTCATCTAGAAACTTTTCAACAAAAGCAAGTGCCATTATTATTGGCACCCCTGGAAATTATAGTGAACACAATGTCACTGAAGCATGTTTCTCATTTAAATTGTACATTGTTGAGTTGATTGAAGTGTGTAGGAACCTTCAAGCTGTAATCCATGAAATCCTGTTTAACTGGAGAACACATATGAGGTGACACAGAGGCCAAATTCTATTAGTCCTGCATCAACATGGGAAAGATAAGAGAGAACACAAACCAAATGAGGGAGAAGTGCGTTGAGCTTCATAAGCCAGGGAATGGTTATTAAAAAAATAGCTACTCTCCTGAAAATGTTCATTTCTACTGTTCGGGCAATAATAAAAAAAAAAAAGTGGAAACCAATTGGAACTGTTACAAATTTGCCTGGAAGAGGACAAGTTTATTTTGCCCCATGTACAGTGAGGAGGATAGTAAAAGAAGCAGAAAAAAAAAAAAAAATATATATATCCAACAATCACTGTTTGCGAATTCCAAGAAAAAGTTAAATCTTGGGGCTTCCAAGTCTCCAAAACCAGCATCAGATGCCACCTCCATGCCAGAGTATTTGGAAGGTATGCAAGAGAAAAAAAATCTGGTCAGTTAACTACAAATGTAAGCACGTGAAGTTTGCAAAAAACTACTACAACTTTGACTGGAATCGTATTCTATGGTCTGATGAAATCAAAATGGAGCTTTTGGCAGTAAACACTCAAGGTGGGTTTGGCATTTAAAAAAAAAAAAAAAAAAAAAAAAAAAAAAAAAGGTGGCTATAATGAAAAGAACCCTATCTGAACAAGTGGTAAAGTTCTGTGATGTTGTAGGGCTGTTTTTCCTTCAAAGGCACTGGAAACCTTGTTAGGGTACTGTACATGGCATCATGGACTCCATGAAATACCAGGATGTTTTAAATCAAAATCTGGCTGCCTCAGCCAGGAAACTAAAGCTGGGTCATCACTGGATCTTCCAGCAGGACAATGATCCGAAGCATGTTCAAGTCAACAAAAAAAATGGTTCGCTGACCACAGAATCATGATTTTGTCATAGCCATCTCAATCCCCTGACCTGAACCCCAGTGAAAACCTGTGGGGTGAGCTGAAGAGGAGAGTGCACAAGAGAAGGAATAGGAACCTGGATGATCTGGAGAGATTCTGTACAGAGGAATGATCTCAGAAGCCCTGTTTAATTGGCAAAGGAAGGTTACAAAGTACTAAATGCAGGGGGTCCAATAATTGTGGCATATGCATTTATTTACTAATTATTTCTTACGAGATTTGTTTTTCTCTGAATAAATTTCAACTAAGGGTTGGGATTTTTCTCTCCCCCCCGTGTGAGATGAAGCTACTTCACAAAAGTTGGATTTTTTCCCACCCTTTTTACATGGGGTGCCAATAATTGTTGAGGGCACTGTAGTGCTCAACTGTACAGTACAACCCAACAGAGATAAGACTTCAAAGAAGCACCTCATATTAGTATCACGTTAAAGAACGTGCTATTTTTTTAAGTTACACAAGCAGGGTTGTGGCGGCACGGTGGTGTAGTGGTTAGCGCTGTCGCCTCACAGCAAGAAGGTCTGGGTTCGAGCCCCGTGGCCGGCGAGGGCCTTTCTGTGTGGAGTTTGCATGTTCTCCCCGTGTCCGCGTGGGTTTCCTCCGGGTGCTCCGGTTTCCCCCACAGTCCAAAGACATGCAGGTTAGGTTAACTGGTGACTCTAAATTGAGCGTAGGTGTGAATGTGAGTGTGAATGGTTGTCTGTGTCTATGTGTCAGCCCTGTGATGACCTGGCGACTTGTCCAGGGTGTACCCCGCCTTTCGCCCGTAGTCAGCTGGGATAGGCTCCAGCTTGCCCGCGACCCTGTAGAAGGATAAAGCGGCTAGAGATAATGAGATGAAGCAGGGTTGTAGAAAATGTGCACCACTGTGAACTTGTTTCCCTCAGAAATTTCAAGTCTTTTTGTGCACTATTATTTGTACCCCTGCATTTAATACTTTGGTTGGTTGGATTTCTCATTTTTTCAGTGTAAGATGAAGCTACTTCACCAAAAGGGGGATTTTTTTCTAACCCTTTTTAACAAGGGGTGCCAATAATCATAGAGGGCACTGTATACTGTTCTGTTGATCTACAGACAGATATAATATGATGTTTATTGTATGTATGCATATCTACTCTGCCCACGTCTACCTGAGTGAGCTGGAACATTGCTCTGCTCCTCTCCATCAATGTACTGGCTGAGTTCATAGGTGCTGGATGACAGGCCAGAGGTTTTAGAGCTGGCCAGGCCTCCAGGTTCAGACACCTGTGGGAGATTTGTTTTAAGATGAAAGTTCAACATAAGACAAGACAAGATACAGAGTGCTTTGGAATGCTGAGTTTTAACACTGCACAAATACAGACTGTACCACTTATTAAATAACCATTTAAAGGCATAAGAAATAACTAATATACAGTAACAATACACACGATTATGTTAACAACTGCATTCACAATTATGCATAAATAGAACATGGTGGGAGTAAGACAATGAGGAAGAGGCAAACCTCTCCGGTTTCATTCCTGGTGTCCAAGCTTTCTCTCACAGAAGCACCACCATCATACTGTCCACTGTCTCTTCTCAGCTCATACCTGAGTGATTATGTTAAAGAGATGGATTAGCAACAAGTCACGTTTTATAGTTTCGACCTTAACCAAACTGTCGTAAATCAGACAAAACCATGATTTAAATTGGAGTCAGGAAACCCTACTCCAACAATACAAAATCAGTAAACAGTACGTGTTATTCTATTTTCCCCAATTTATTTATTTAATGGAAATGTGACTTTCAACATACAGAAATATATTCTGTAACTTAGTTTTTTATTTTATTTTACATGATTCAGTAAAGGGCGGCACGGTGGTGTAGTGGTTAGCGCTGTCGCCTCACAGCAAGAAGGTCCTGGGTTCGAGCCCCGGGGCCGGCGAGGGCCTTTCTGTGCGGAGTTTGCATGTTCTCCCCGTGTCCGCGTGGGTTTCCTCCGGGTGCTCCGGTTTCCCCCACAGTCCAAAGACATGCAGGTTAGGTTAACTGGTGACTCTAAATTGACCGTAGGTGTGAATGTGAGTGTGAATGGTTGTCTGTGTCTATGTGTCAGCCCTGTGATGACCTGGCGACTTGTCCAGGGTGTACCCCGCCTTTCGCCCGTAGTCAGCTGGGATAGGCTCCAGCTTGCCTGCGACCCTGTAGAAGGATAAAGCGGCTAGAGATAATGAGATGAGATGAGATGATTCAGTAAAATCTTTAAAACATTTTATTTTAATAATCAAATGCATCAGTAATCGGTCTTATTAGTAGTAATATTGTTATGGGCTATATTTCCATAACATATAACACTAGAGCTCAGCTCTGCTGGCTGCACAAATAAACCACAGGTGGCAATAAAGACCAAGCACTTAAGTTTCTGAACTAGAAATTGGACATTTGTGAGTTAAACCCAAGGACTGCCATATAACCACTGCTGGGCCCTTGAATAACTGCTCAGCGGTGGATTTCCCAAAAGCCTTGTAGGAGCCATTTGTTTAATCATTTGTTGTAATAAAATTCTTATTTTTGTGAGTATGTGCCCTCTTGTTATGTGCCCTACAAAGGGCCCTTAAGTAGGAAGGAGGTGTGGCTGATTGGGAGCACACAGCTTTTTGACCTTGTCTTGTACTCTATATTTTCAGTTTGCCTTATATATTAACTTTATTTACGAGCTAAAGGAGCTGTATTATATTTATTTTGGTAATAAATCAGATCTATTTATCTGGAAATTTCACTGGACTTTCTTTGGAGCCTTTTTTTTTTTTTAAGCAAACAAGCATCAAAGATCCCCCAGTCAACACCAACTGTGACAGACAAAGGAATCAAAATCGGATAAATGGCTACTACAAGCCTCTTAACGCTAAGAGTATCTTAACTAGGAGAGAGAGTGTTCACTGTGATGCTTGGCTCGCTCAACCATTTAACGATGATCTTTGCGTTACGATGCTTTTGGGAAACCTGCCCCAGTTTTGTGTATGGCTTATATGAATTGTACTGGGGCTTAACTTGAGTAATTTTGGACTCATAGTTGAGCATCTGCCAAATAAATAAATCAATGTGAATATAAAGAAGGTGCACCCCAGAGAATCCCTGCTGCATGCTTACACACCTGAGAACCATTGTAAATTAATGGAAAATGGCCTGACCCATGCTGGTGTGTGTATGTGATTCCTGACCACTCCTGATGCCCGTCTGTTCTCCATCCTTGCACCGGCCATCCACTGGCATCTGAGGCTGCTGCATTAACAGGAGTAGATTTGGCAAATTGCATTTAGCAGGTACTCTGGTGTGTAATCGTTTAAACTATAGTCGTTCAAATTCTGTAAAGCTGCTTTGCGACAATGTTTATTGTTAAAAGCGCTATACAAATAAACTTGATTTGATTTAAACTACTTGAACCAATGTGGTGCCTGATTATGTGAATACCTGGGTATCCATAATGGCCTCTGTAGTAGCCATGATCGTAATAGCTGTAGTCATTCCTGTAATCCCAGTAGCTCTGAGGAGGATAATCATATCCCTGCCTAAACAGATCATAATAGTTAGAGCCACACTTCTCTTACGTATAGTAATTAAGTAACTGGTCAGTGCTGGTCCCTTTATATTGATTAACAGGGTAGAAAACTGCATAGCTACAGATGGATTACAGCCAGTAAGTGTAAAGCTGCATAGTGACCAACATGGCAAGTATATTTAATAAAATGGGCAATAACTTAAATTTAAAAAAAAAAGTAGCTATAAAAGTGTCCCAAGTAACATGGCAACATTACAGACAATAAGCACTCATCACTGTACTAACCTGGAGTGTGATCGAGCTCGGTCAGGTGTGTATGTCTGGCTGCTATATGCAGTGCCAAACTCTGCAGGAGGAGGACCGTTCATGTAGAACATGTAGTGCGGATCTGGAGCATACCGTCGTCTCTCGCTGTCTCTTACATCTGGATGAGGGTAATAGCCTTGTTTTCCTGTGTGATGAGACCTGTACTGCTCATCCCTGACTCTGTGATCTGAGCGCTGGGTCTGTGGCCTCTGTTCATTCCAGTTCTGCCATCTAGGCTCCATTATTAGCTCAGGGTTAAAGCCAGCCACAGTAACCTGTCACACTACACAGACACACTCCTATGAGAACAACTTTATTAGAACATAAACTCCAATTACTGCAAATGATGGCTGGTGTCTTACTGAATGTTTAAATAAATAAATAAATAATACAATTATTGAAGAAGCTTCCTAAATATAAGCTTTGGCCTTCTGCATTAATATGCATTTAGGGAATAGGCAATTTGACAGAATGTAGCCCAAATATTTTCATAATTTGAAATCTGATCTTTCTTTCAGACAACTCATATCAAGATGCATTTCCTGACATAAATTCAACCAAGCATCAATTTGTTGTTCTTGTGTCTCTAGAGCCAGAATAACACCAGAATATTCATGCATTGCACAATCAATTATTTCTGTGACGAATCTCAGTCATCCAGGTACATAGTAATCTGTGGTTGGTTGAAGAGAGCAACTGGACTTGCTTGAAGATTCTTGAAAACGGTTCACCTCTCATCCTAAAGGCATCCTCAGTTCTGTCTGACTACTAGGGAGTATCCAGTATTTATCCTCTCATGGATCATCATAGAATCCGAATCAGAATCCTGATGGCTGCATTGTAGGTGGCTGATAAAAGATGTCATAGACACCCACCTCTGTTCAATGATGGTCGTTCCAGGTTGACAAAAATGAACGATCCTCTCTGGCTAAGATGTCTGCCAGTTTTCTGGAAGTCCTCTCATAGGGATCTCATCCCAAAGTGTGTAGAAACATATCTGTGACGAATCTCAGTCATCCAGGTACATAGTAATCTGTGGTTGGTTGAAGAGAGCAACCGGACTTGCTTGAAGATTCTTGAAGTGTTTCTACGCACTTTGGGATGAGATCTCTATGAGAGGACTTCCAGAAAACTGGCAGACATCTTAGCCAGAGAGGATCGTTCATTTTTGTCAACCTGGAACAACCATCATTGAACAGAGGTGGGTGTCTATGACATCTTTTATCAGCCACCTACAATGCAGCCATCAGGATTCTGATTCGGATTCTATGATGATCCATGAGAGGATAAATACTGGATACTCCCTAGTAGTCAGACAGAACTGAGGAAGCCTTTAGGATGAGAGGCGAAACGTTTTCAAGAATCTTCAAGCAAGTCCAGTTGCTCTCTTCAACCAACCACAGATTACAATCAATTATTGTATTGACATACTTATTTGAACATTTGACTAAACTTGAGTAGAACAGAACTGCAAAAATTAATTATATTTTAAGCTCATTTTTTGTTGGCTTACACACAAGTACATGTGGCATCAAGCCTGAGCTTATAAAATTGGCTAATATTAGAACTTGGTGTTTATTTACTCCAGAGCATTAAATACCATTCATATAAACTGTTTGACCAAATCACATCACATCACACATGCGCTTCTCAAACACACTGAGACAGCAGACAAAGACAGTTTTAGTCAGCTAAAGCTGTTCTAAGTATAAGGTACACACATAACATGGGCTTATAATGCAGCAATGACCAACAACTGATAACAACTGCTGATTGATCATACAGAAACCAGACCAGAAACACCCTCGCTGTTTACTTCCTGTTCACACTTATCTGTAGTCAAATTATGCAGCAATCCTGAATCCTCACTTCATATTTCAGGAGTTTAAGTACAAAAATGAAGGCGCTGCATTAATTTGTGTGTGTGTGTGTGTGTGTGTGTGAAAGTCACAAACACAATGAAGAAAAACAAAACACCATAGGAAAGAAGGAAAAGAGGATATAATGAAGGAAATTAAATCTTGACTTTGAGAATATACTACAAACTTTCTGTCTCTGGGGGGAAAACTTTTACAGGAACAACTTGATTCTTTAATTAAAGAAAAAAGAATGATAAAACACTTTAAAGATTCTTTATTTAACAGTGTCCATAAAAACAGAGCTATAATAATAATAATAATAATAATAATGCCAAACTACATCATACCTTCCACAAACAGCAGAGTGGGAGCAGAGTTAAGCAGATGTTCAAGAATGAGAAAGCCAGATGTGTACACTCACAGTTGAGCAGTGAACAGTTCACGGTTCTTGTTCTGTGTCTCCGAGTGAACACACACTGCCACATCATGACACTCCAAATCACAGCCTCGCACTGCAGTGACCCATGGACCTGCTCACGGAGTCAAAGTACAAAACACACAAATCAGATGCAGCAAATTCACAGCGCTGCCCTCAGCTGTGCGCCTCCCGGTATTCTTTCCACAGGAGGATCACAGCAGCGGCGGCGGCGCCACGTCGCGCGGAACCCCTGCGCTCGCGAGGCTTTTCTCCTTTCAGGAACATTTACAGCCACGGACACACGAAGAAGAGTGGAGCCAAACCGCCGCCATTTTGGGAAGGGCAAACTACAGCATCATCATAATAATCATCGCGCAGTGCAGTAGCCTATTTTGTCTTGTTTGATTGATTGATCTTCATCTCATCTCATTATCTGTAGCCGCTTTATCCTGTTCTACAGGGTCGCAGGCAAGCTGGAGCCTATCCCAGCTGACTACGGGCGAAAGGCGGGGTACACCCTGGACAAGTCGCCAGGTCATCACAGGGCTGACACATAGACAACCATTCACACTCACATTCACACCTACGGTCAATTTAGAGTCACCAGTTAACCTAACCTGCATGTCTTTGGACTGTGGGGGAAACCGGAGCACCCGGAGGAAACCCGCGCGGACACGGGGAGAACATGCAAACTCCACACAGAAAGGCCCTCGCCGGCCAGAGGGCTCGAACCCAGGACCTTCTTGCTGTGAGGCGACAGCGCTAACCACTACACCACCGTGCCGCCCTATTTAGTAAAATAATGCACAAAATACATAAACATAGTGTACATTACGATACACGGATAACACAAGAAAGTGTAGAACACTTATTTCCATCGTGGTCCGGCAATGGAAAAATTAATTATACACCAATTTACACCAGTGTTGTATATGTTTACCTACATTGTAGTCTTATTGTATTTTATTCCATTTTCGTCATCTCTCTCTCTCTGACTGTCTTTCGTATTTTCTGTTATGTTACATGTATGCACCAGAGCCTCACCATAAGCATTTCAATGTGCATACAAACTGACTTAACAAGAGCAGTCTTTACCCAATCATATGACTTTCTTGTTGGTCATAAATCCCCTTTAACCCCCATATAATGGTTAGGGTTAGAACCAAAAATACAATTAAATAAAACAAAAGTCCTAAACAGAATCAGTGGGTACAGTCAATTAATTAACTAATTAATTTATTGCTTAATTAATTAACTAATTAATACATACGAACTGACTTAACCACAACAAGAGCAGTCTTTACCCAGTCATATGACTTTCTTGTTGGTCATAAACCCCCCTTAACCCCCATATAATGGTTAGGGTTAGAAGCAAAAATACAACTAAATAAAACAATTAAAAGTCCTGAACAGAATCAGTGGGTACAGTCAATTAATTAACTAATTAATTTATTGCTTAATTAATTAACTAATTAATACATACAAACTGACTTAACAACAAGAGCAGTCTTTACCCAGTCATATGGCTTTCTTGTTGGTCATAAATCCTCCTTAACCCCCATATAATGGTTAGGGTTAGAAGCAAAAATGCAACTAAATAAAACAAAAGTCCTGAACAAAATCAGTAGGTACAGTCAATTAATTAACTAATTTGTTTACATACAAACTGACTTGACTTAACAACAAAAAGAGCAGTCTTTACCCAGCCATATGGCTTTCCTGCTGATCATAAATCCCCCTTAACCCCCATATAATGGTTAGGGTTAGAACCAAAATTCAACTAAATAAAACAATTATAAGTCCTAAACAGAATCAGTGGGTACAGTCAATTAATTAATGACTTATTAATGTACCTTTTTTGGGGGGGCTTTTTCACCTTTATTGGATAGGACAGTGTAGAAACAGGAAATGAGCGAGGGAGAGAGAGACGGGGAGGGATCGGGAAATGGCCTTCAGGTCGGAATCGAACCCGGGTCCCCGGGATTTATGGTATGGCGCCTTATCTACCTGAGCCACGACGCCCCCATTAATGTTTAATTAATTAATTAATTAATTAATTAATTAGCTTTGTTTCTTTTATGTTTCGGGTGAATTTAGAAGTGAAATACCTGGCTTCCCTTTGCGCCTGCAAAATGTTTTCTTGAATTTTTGAATGTTTGAACTACTACCTGCATTGCCAGCTCTTGTCCATGGCGTTATCAAGCGCATTTCTCTAATCAGCCACAAGGTGCCGCTGTAGGTTTATAATAACTTCAGAGCTTTACAGGGCCAAGTAGTGTGCTGTTTAACTAACCTGTCTTCAAACGCATTACAGTAGATAGGCTACATTTTGAAATATCATGGAGTGCAGATTGGTTCCCGATGTTCCATCCTAACAAAAACTTAAACTCATTTAGTTTATTCCAATTAGTGACGGAGTTAAAGTCTGCAGGACACAGTGAGTGTTTCACCGACCTTGTCGCTGGAGTTGGGCAATAAGGCCTTCGTATGCAAATTAGGCGCTGTAAGAGACGCCCCAGGCCGAAGCTGCGTCATGCGCTGCTCGCCATAACTGACCAATAGGAGTCTGTATGCAAATTAGAAGCTCACTGGGGTTCTCACGCTCCTGTTGAGCCAATAGGAGTCTGTATGCAAATTAGCAGGGGTATAAGAGACTGCTTTGGCTCGCGCGGCTTTATAGCCGGTGTGTTCTGTTGCGGGTTTCTGAGGAGACGAGGATTACTGTTAGCAGAGTTTACCTCACGGATTATTTACCTCATGTGCAACATGACCTATGAAGAATTTTGTGGAGATAACGCCACGGAAAGGTAATTTGCATAATGTGTGTTTGTTTTAGCGACATATAGGTGTTTGGTTGTAGCTCTTGGACATGACTAGTAACGCTTTTGGGAAGGGAGTGTGTAGTTTGTCCGGGCTTGCAGGAAAGACATGTCCAGGCACTTTTTCACTGAGTAGTTTGAGGGAACGCAACGATATCACGGTTTAATGCTGTTTTGACACTAGTGTGCTCGCTCAGAGTGTTTCCACAACGTATTTGTTGTTCTGCTTAACTTTTATCCTCTGTGCACGATAATGAATTCCGGTTTAGTTTAAATATAAACAGTGTGGATGTTTCCTCTACCTGTTCCAGTGAGGAGGGGGGGAATAAAGCTAACAGCTGTCTTGTACCTTTTGGACAGAATGGACTCTGTGGTGAAGGCACTGGAGGAGGTGCTGACTGCTGCTTTACCTCAGGGTTGCATCACAGTCGGAGTTTACGAGGCTGCAAAATCACTCAACGTGTAAGTTAAGAGTATTATTCGCATCCCTTACCTGAATGCATTCACACACGATCTGTTTCATGCTCATCATGCATGTCCTTTTGCTTCCCTCAGAGATCCGGACAACGTGGTCTTGTGTCTTCTGGCTACAGATGAAGAGGACGTCCATGATGTCGCCCTTCAAATCCACTTCACGTTGATCCAGGCCTTCTGCTGTGAAAACGACATCAACATTTTGCGTGTGAACAACATGAGACGGCTGGCTGAGATCCTGGATGGTGTCAAGCCAATGGGAGGAGAGCCAGTGGACCTGCACTGCATCTTAGTCACTGTACGTTCCATTTCCTTCCTCAGTGACTGTAAATGTCAACTATTTAAACGCAATGGGGAAACCCTGAGCCAATTGTCTCCTGCGTGCTTGGTTCTTTGGGCTTGCTCACACTACTTCCTCTTACGCAGGCTGTGGATTCGCATGCATGTCATACTGGTTACTCAGGACTGATCTTGGCTGGTGTCTTTGGAACGCCATCGTACTGTGAATCTTTTGTGCCAGTGACTGACTGGGCTGAGAGTTGTAGGGTTTTAGTTGCTGCCTTTGAAGTCGGCTTGTTAAAAGCTGCCCAATTCGTTTGAGTGTGTGTGATGTGGCATTCCAGTCAGTCTGAGGCTGCAGCAAATTGGCAGCCCTACAGAGCATCTGACTCCAGTTACTGAGCTTTTTGCAGCTGCTTTGGGCTGACTTCACAACACTTCCTGCATGGCTGTTTGCGCAAGCAGTGTTTCCTGGAAAGAAATTTCTGTAACTTGACCACGGATTTGCAAATTAGAAAGGATTCTGTGAGAACAGCTGCTTTTTAGGTTAGCAAGCAGCACTTAAGTCACTTGCTGCCAAACTGGCTGTGTGGTCCAGGCTGCTTAAAGTTCTTTGTCTCTTCTGTTCGTGCTGTTGAGCGAGCAGGCATGCATGCAAAACTTCCTTTTTAAATAAGTGTCTTCAATGTCCAATTTAAACCTCTGATTAACTTGCATTTGTGTTCTTTGCAGAAGCCACAATCATCTGCATGCAAAGACCCAGCCTTGAGCAAACTGAATCGTTTCTGCAGAGACTGTCGCTGTTTGGATCAGTGGGTGCCGGTCATCAACCTGCCTGAACGATGAGGCCGAGTAGAAAGATCACGTCACAAATCACAAGCTAGTGCATCGTATTTGTGTATACCTGCCTTGGCAGAATCCCTGGACTGTCTTTACATTGCCACAAGGAGGATGACAGGAGGGAGGAAAAATCAACAAAATGCAAGGAACAAGGAAATCTAATCCACCAGCCATGCTGATCAGGAGCATGGGGATTTTCTTTCAGGCTGCAGAGCGAGACATGAACAGGAAGCGTGACTCAGCAGGGTGTTAGCAATGTTGACACGGAATGAACCGCTCCTGCCTTTCTGGAATAAGACTGTGTACCGGAAATCAAAGGACCAGAATAAATCGGTGACTGCACCGAGCATGACTCGGACTGATGGATCACTAAACATGCTTCCGAAACAGAATGTTCTGGAACATGGAGAGGACTTAACTTATGATGTTTAATTATTACCTTTAATTATTCTAAATATTTAAATGGGGGGAAATGGTGTTTGGTTTTGCAAAACATTAGTTTTTTGTAAAGCTCTACTTTTTTGTGACCTGTTCCTTGTCTGTCTAATGTGTTAATTTAATGATTTTGTATTTATGTTGCAAAGTAGTTTTGTAAAACTGTTTAAATAAAATGAAAGAGCCACCTGACTTGGTTTCTGCAACATGCTTTCTGGCTTGTGTCTTGGGTAGCAAGTGTACACTTTTTTTGGGGGGCTGAGCACCGTTTCATGAGGTCAGGGTAACTCATGTTAGCGTGACCTCAGTCACGTTGTGCATAAGCTAACTTGAACTAGCTGTTTCGAAGTAATGCTGACACTGTACAGAACATGCATGGACCTGTCTGTATGTAATGTCTGCAGTAGTAAGTAGGCACGTGTTTAACTGGTTCATTGTTCTAAATGGAATACTGAACAAGCAAATGATTGTAGACCATTCAAATTTGGGAGGAATCAGTTCCATATTTTGGTGTAATGTGAAAGCAATTTTTTTTCCCATGAGAGAATTAAATAAAACTTTGACAAGCCACAGAGAGCAGAACTGAGGACTGTCCTGCTGGACTGAGGATGTTTACAGATGCAAGTAATTACTTTTTAAAGCCAATTTGTTAAAATGTGCATCAAGTTTGACCTTTTGTGCATTTTAAAGCTTCATCAAATTCAGATGGCATGACCAGCGTAGTGTAAAAACTGCCAAGCTCATTTAAAAAAAGCTTTTAATTTGGATCTCTGGCTGGAATGTGCATCGCTTGCATTTATTTTAAAACCAAAACTGCAGTGTTTTCAGCCTTTTCTATGATCTTCCTAAAACCAGTTATCAACAAATGTTCCCAATTTCTGTGTACACCAATAGGTTTGGCCATGTTGTCTCGTATGAAAATGCACCAACAGCAAAATGTTTTGCACTCTAAGCACATAATAGTATGGGCCATAATCTCGCAGTGCATCATTCACCCTTCTTTGTTTTGGCAACAGTAAAACAAGGACACTGAGCCCAGAGAAAACAGCCCACACCCTTGCTTTCCAACGAAACCAAAAATAGATGTACTAATGCACTCTGACAGCAGGAGAACTCTGTTCTGGTGTGTGCAGCAGCTGTACTATGGCTGACTACTTGGCCTCTGGGGTCTGTTGTCTTTACACAAAACAGGAGATAAGGGTCCTCACAGAGCCCAAAATAGCAGCAGCAGCTCCGAGACGGTGAGTATGTCAAGCATACCTAGCAGCAGGCTATGTTTTAGGGACAAAGGAGACCTGAAAGAAATGCCAATGGCATGAGTCAAAGCCAATCGAGACTGGGTATAGCTAAAAATAATCTTGAAAGCAGGCTGAGCACTTCCTGCCAGAGCTGAGAGGGAAGTGGTTGGCATGGATAAATGCCATTTGCTTTTGGAGCATGAAGGCCAGCTGTAATTCAGTGAGAGGCACCTGGTAAGAAGTCCAATGGTCAATTCAACCTGACCTGGTAAACAAAAAGAGAACATTAGGAGGAAGAAAGAGTTCTCATGAATTTTCTCTCTTCACTGATGAAATTCACTAATGCATCAAAGGTGGGAAGATTCAGAGAGTGAGAAAGGTTTATAGTCTGTCATTTCTAGTCATTTCCAACTACGAGTTCCACCCCCTTTACACAGCAATACTAGAAACTTCAAGTTAAAAATTAAGTTTCCACTTTAGAGAGACCTGGTGGAGGCATTTGTAGACATGGGAACAAAAAACTTCTCACGTTATCTCCACACTGGTGAGCACTGAGGAATTTCCCGAGCTGATGTTCAGTTTTTCTCACTTTTCAGAGGGAAGGAATGCAGCCGCAAGCAAAGGGAAGGGGAGAGAGACAGAGCGCAGCCGCTATTATGTGAGCCACGAAGCTTGTTAGAAGCACCACGAAAGCTATTCCCATGACTCAAGGAATGCAAACTTATTAAGAGGTTCTAACGGCAGAGATACAGGTCAAACTCAGGCAGCATAAGGGTCACAAATGTCCAAAAAGCAGTTATATTAGTTGTAAATTTACTGATTTGTTTTTCCGGTTCATAAAACATTGGAATGTTACTCCTAACTCAGAATTGTTGAGTATGCTTTTAGTGGTCTCAGGTCAGTAAAAATAGACAAAAGGCTAAACTGCAGTGCCACTGACCAGCTCATCTTTAAGGACTGACTGAATCCTTCCTCTGACGCTCTGTCTGAACCCACACTAAAGACAGGTCAGATATTGAATGTATTCCACATACTGGATTTATCATTGAGCTTGTACTACAAGCAAGAAGGCAATTCAATCAGGAAAGGCAACTAGACCACAAAGTTAAGTTCATCACTCACTGTAGGAAACACAAATACGTACAAACTGACCTGATTTGGGGAGTGACAAAGGGATGGATCATTACAAAACACTGATCTGACCTAAAGGCTCCAACACGCATGTTAGTCGAAAGGTTTTCCTGAAACTCACTCAATCAGCCCTATCTGATCAGATTATGTATACTAACAATAAATTAGGAATAATACACCACAGTATTATATAACCCTGACATATATCATGCTTAACACTTACTGATATAACACCTACAGTACTGTGAACAGCAAAATGCCCACGCAGCTCGATCCATCACTCACAAATTTCAACAATGGTTTACGGAGGAGCAGCAGGTAATGTTGTCTACTCACAGCTCCAGGGTCCCACATTACTGTCTCTGTGGAGTTTCATGTGTTCCTTCCACCCTTCAAAAAACTGCTAATAGGCTGATTAGTGACTGTAAATTGCCTCTTTGTGTGACTGAATGTGTTTGCATGGTGCTTTGTGATGGATGGACTGGTGTCCCATCCTGGGTGTGTTCCTGCCTCGTGGCCAGTTTTCCAGAGATAGAGTTGACCAGGATGTGATTATTGAAGAAAGTGAATAAATTAATAATTGGGCAAAATTGATAGAGAATTATAATGTTTTCCTAGGCAATAGGTTACACTGGTGTATAAAACATGGTTATAAATTTGCCTTTTAGAAAAAGCTGATAAAGCTTTTGATAGGATTTTTAATGCTTCACCCGATAAAAACTCAAAACCACAGAAACCCAACCAGAGATAACAAACTACCTTCTGCTTGCTATGCCAGAGGAGGAAAGATCCACATATTGCATGACGGCCTCCGGTCCGAAGAATCCCCGAGGGAAAGCAGGCAACAGTACATCACGAAGAAACCATCACCGCTTGAAGCCAAAAGTCTCAAAACTGGTAACTTCTTCAGGGATAACAAAAAACAAGCACAATCCCAACAACTTTGCCAAATCTCTGTTGAACGTAGCCACATGGAATGTAACCTCTCTTGTGAGCAACCTTCGCAAGTGACATCAGCCTCACCACTGCTCTAGACGCATACAAGATCAATATACTTGGTATGACAGAGACACGCATGCCACAACAGCATGGTAATCACTCAGTTGGAGCACAGTGAGTCACTTGGTTGAAGTGTATTGGGGAGGACTTGGAGTTAGTGACTGGCCGCACCAGCATCTGACATGAGCAAGGCAAAGTGATGGCTATGGACAAGAGAGCTTGGAGGGCCATGCTGCAGAATGTGACCGGTTTCATTGGTGCACAGCCATATACAAGATGATGGATGAAAGCTTCTCAAGTAAGTTTAATGCTATGCAACTGCAGTGGGAAACTGTCTTAAACTGTTGAAAAAAAATGTAACAAATGGCACATGCTACGAACAGGAAAGGATAATTCAATCTTGGGCAGAAACCCACACAAGAACTTTTTCCCCATTCTCTTGCACAACTGATACAGCAAGTCTTGACCACCTGACCTGCAACCCAAACTGTACATACATACATACATACATAGAATAATAATAAAAAAGTCCAAAGTATTTGAATAGCCTCAGTACGAAGCAGAAGACAGCCTTTTCTTAGGCCACGGACTTCTTTCTTGCTTTTCTCCTTGCAAACTCCACAAACCTTCCAAGTCCAGCTCTTTAACAAGCTCTAACTCAATAGCCAGCAGTGACAGCATGTTGAGACTTCATTTTAGTTTGGAATTTGTTATTATTCTGACCTATAGCACTAGTTAAAACAATAAGGACCGAATTGACGCTCATTGAATATAAATTTAGAACCCCACATAACATTTCCAGAATTTATTTCAGATTCTGTAACTTTACCTTCATTGGCTTGTGCTCATGTGTTCAATTCCTGGCAAGTTTCCAACTGTTTCATATATGTGAAACTCTTTGTAAAGCCATAATTGTGCTTAAGGGTGTCTTTAACTGCTTATGTATTTTGTATATCCATTATCTGATTTGTGCAGGCCAACAACCATCTGTCTTCATTGCATGGAAAGGTCTTCGGTTTTTCTCATGGTAACAGATGACAAAGGTATTTTATACAGTATTTGTGCAACAGCAACATTCCTGAAGACTGAGAGTAAATGAAAAACAATATTTTTTTAGAATAAATTGTTTACATCCATTTAGAATAATCCTTAGGCATATGAATAATCCAATATACATTATTATCATCATCATTATTGTTGTTAAAGTGGTTTGAATAATTTATGAAAATTGTCTTTTTACAACAAAGGCAAATATTAGATAATTTCTTGAGTGGAAATTTTGAATGATTGTGTATAATGTTTATTTTATAATCATTATGGCTCATGTTTTTTTTTTTAAATAAAGGGTACCAATAATTCTGGAGGATACTGCATTCATATGCAATGTGAGTGCAAAATTTGTGAGCAATAAATCAAGACAGAAGTGTTGCGAATAAAATTATATTTAATTTGAACTGGAAAAAGGACATTTGTAACATCAGAATTTGTAATCAAGCTCTGGTGTTTTTCACAGATCAAAGTTACTTTTGAGCAGAATGATCCACACAAAATGGTGAGAATGAGTGCACTTCATGTTCAAACAATCTTTTTTGAAAGGCAAAAAGCTTGAGCAAGTCATTACAAGGGTCATTACGAAATCACCTTCAGGGATGAACACATTAATAATGTGTTCATGTGCAAGGCTGCTTAGTGATTAAAGAATGCAAATTCAGTTATATATTACTTGACATACTTTCACTGGAATGTAATGTTTTTGTGACTGCAGTCCAGATTCAACCAGTTTCAACTGAATGAGTGCGAGCGAACATTATTGACATCCCTATCGGTAAGGTTGGTTAATCATGCTAGCACTGCCAGTAGGCTAATAAACCCCAGAAGTTAGCATGACTAACTGTTGAAAGGTGCTGGATTCCACTTATTGTTGGCCAGGTCAGCATTTGTGCTAAACATTTCTTTTCATTTTTTTCAATTGCCATTTAGCAAAGGCTTTACTCCATTTGTCCTGAGGATTGGTGATACACAGTGTGTAGGACTGCAGGCTGCTAGTTCACAGTAGAGGAACCCTTGAGTGTGTAAGAGAGTAGCAAGACCAAGAGTAGGAAAACTTGACTAAGGCCTTCACTTGTTTTCACCCAGTCATATGATGAGCATATACATGTTTTAAAAAAATGCACTCACATATACACATAAAAAACTGCATGGCAATATGGAGGGCTTTCACCCAAACCGCAGTTGTAAACATGAAATGTCAAAATTCACAATAACAGTCACTGGAGTAATTCTTTGTCTATGGTTTGCTCAGTGTAGATTTAAAAAAAAAAAAAAAAAGAGAGAGAGAGCGACAGAGAGAGAAAGAAGCACTGGCAGTGACTCTAGAGACATTACTATTGCTGGCTCGACTGGACATGACAGGATGGCACAAACAAGTTACAGATAGTATTTTCTTCTGAATGATAAAATCATTAGAATTCAAAACAATCAAAAGCATCTTACATGTAAATAAGGCATATAATCATTAAAGGGTTACAATATATTACTGTACCATGATCTGCAATCATATATATATACACACACAACCCCGATTCCAAAAAAGTTGGGACAAAGTACAAATTGTAAATAAAAACGGAATGCAATAATTTACAACTCTCAAAAACTGATCTTGTATTCACAATAGAACATAGACAACATATCAAATGTCGAAAGTGAGATTTTGAAATTTCATGCCAAATATTGGCTCATTTGAAATTTCATGACAGCAACACATCTCAAAAAAGTTGGGACAGGGGCAATAAGAGGCTGGAAAAGTTAAAGGTACAAAAAAGGAACAGCTGGAGGACCAAATTGCAACTCATTCGGTCAATTGGCAATAGGTCATTAACATGACTGGGTATAAAAAGAGCATCTTGGAGTGGCAGCGGCTCTCAGAAGTAAAGATGGGAAGAGGATCACCAATCCCCCTAATTTTGCGCCGACAAATTGTGGAGCAACATCAGAAAGGAGTTTGACAGTGTAAACTTGCAAAGAGTTTGAACATATCATCATCCACAGTGCATAATATCATCAAAAGATTCGGAGAGTCTGGAAGAATCTCTGTGCGTAAGGGTCAAGGCCGGAAAACCATACTGGGTGCCCGTGATCTTCGGGCCCTTAGACGGCACTGCATCACATACAGGCATGCTTCTGTATTGGAAATCACAAAGTGGGCTCAGGAATATTTCCAGAGAACATTATCTGTGAACACAATTCACCGTGCCATCCGCCGTTGCCAGCTAAAACTCTTATAGTTCAAAGAAGAAGCCGTATCTAAACATGATCCAGAAGCACAGACGTCTTCTCTGGGCCAAGGCTCATTTAAAATGGACTGTGGCAAAGTGGAAAACTGTTCTGTGGTCAGACGAATCAAAATTTGAAGTTCTTTATGGAAATCAGGGACGCCATGTCATTCGGACTAAAGAGGAGAAGGACGACCCAAGTTGTTATCAGCGCTCAGTTCAGAAGCCTGCATCTCTGATGGTATGGGGTTGCATTAGTGCGTGTGGCATGGGCAGCTTACACATCTGGAAAGACACCATCAATGCTGAAAGGTATATCCAGGTTCTAGAGCAACATATGCTCCCATCCAGACGACATCTCTTTCAGGGAAGACCTTGCATTTTCCAACATGACAATGCCAAACCACATACTGCATCAATTACAGCATCATGGCTGCGTAGAAGAAGGGTCCGGGTACTGAACTGGCCAGCCTGCAGTCCAGATCTTTCACCCATAGAAAACATTTGGCGCATCATAAAACGGAAGATACGACAAAAAAGACCTAAGACAGTTGAGCAACTAGAATCCTACATTAGACAAGAATGGGTTAACATTCCTATCCCTAAACTTGAGCAACTTGTCTCCTCAGTCCCCAGACGTTTACAGACTGTTGTAAAGAGAAAAGGGGATGTCTCACAGTGGTAAACATGGCCTTGTCCCAACTTTGAGATGTGTTGTTGTCATGAAATTTAAAATCACCTAATTTTTCTCTTTAAATGATACATTTTCTCAGTTTAAACATTTGATATGTCATCTATGTTCTATTCTGAATAAAATATGGAATTTTGAAACTTCCACATCATTGCATTCTGTTTTTATTTACAATTTGTACTTTGTCCCAACTTTTTTGGAATCGGGGTTGTTATATATAGCGCTACTCTAACTACCATAAACAGGACACTAACAAAAGTCTAAGGTTTTCTAAGGCATAGGCGAGAACTGCGTAGACAGGAGAATTCGTGTCATGCTTCTCACTTATCAAACATGCTTTTGGCAGGGGTTATGAAACAATCCATGTAGCCCTAAAATACCACTGAGCACTAATGATGCTTTTTGTCATTCTTGCAGGAATGCATTCACTTTCGCTGTTTGAAAAAGGCAAGAGAGCTTTCTACCGCACTGTGGAAAAGCTGATGTGTGGGGTTTTGGCAAATTTGTAAAGGGAAGGGTGAAAAGAAAGCATGGTTGGTTTAGTGCTCTGACAGAGGAGGCAACCTTTCACTGACCTATGTGAAGCCCTCCATTGTTCACACGTACTGAGTTGAAGAGGGTGTGCTGGTACTCTTGAGGACTAATTACGTCAGAGTGACGCCACCGGTTCCTCCACAATGAGCAACAGGACTCTAAAGGCTACCAGTCATCTGAGTCATTTTCAGTGTCTAGTAGTATGAAGACGAGGCAACTGGACTTGTGTTGAGCTAGTTTATTGGTGCTTTATTCCTAATTCTGTCTGGTTCAACCTTGCTTTCTATTAATACCAGCCCAGAATGACAATATATAAAATTCAGTAGGACCCTAAATTTTGCAAGAGATTAGTCAGCTGATTAGCTTGAACAGACTACTCAGTGTAGAACCATAATCTTGCAATATAAGTTCATTCACCTGAACTTGACTGCATATGGATATGGAGGTTTTCGGTCATCCATGTCATTTAAGCTAGTGGAAAAAAAGTGTTAAATTTGTTTGAGCAAAAACACAATTTCCACAAACCACAAAATGCATCTGATCAACCAGGACCCAAAGGGCCTCAACTATAAATCTAAACTGCTGAAGCCAATCTAAAAAAATCCTCCCAGATCCCTAAATATTTTGTTAACTTCTTGTTCTGTTTCATCCTCACATGTGCATGTTCATGATAAAGTACCAGGTGTGTTCCCAGCACAACTGATTTACGTTTAATGATATCACAAAATGCCATAAAGGACAACACTGCAAACAGAGAGCTGGTGGCTAAATGATGAAAGAGTACGTCCTGAACACAGAGTATACTAAATCTTCCAGTATTGAAACTCAGCCATTGCGACATGGTGGCTATCACAGACCCTTCCTGCAGTTGTAGGGTGCCATTTCGTTTCTCCTAATTAAATAGATAGTCTTATTTTTCTTCATTTATGGATTTGCTTCAGATCGCCTTCCTTAAGTAATTAATATGGAAAGAAAGATTTTCACAGAACTTTAAATTTGTGAGTGTAGTTTTAAATAAATAAATAATTTAAACTTGACAACGTAATCAGTGTATAAAATTGCAGCAATTTGTACCAATGCTACATTCTCAAGTCTATCAGTCGAGGTTCCGTTAAGTATTTAATGCATGTAAACTTACACACACTGTGGAGCGCTCACAGGACACGAATATTTTTTCTAAACTAACTGGATTTTCATGAATACCACATTTCTTGGTATGTTCCTGCAAATGATTTATGAATTTATTTGTTTGTCTCTAGCTTGATAAATGAGCCCCAAAGTCACATACTCACATCATACTGTACAGTTATCAACTTCCAACACATTTTCTTATGTGTTTTCTGATCTTGTATTCCAAAAACTATGAATTGGTCAAAAGCTTGTAACATTGCTATTATCCCTAGTAGCATCCGTCTGGAAACTGGAATCACTTTTTTCCTTAGCATTAGGCACGTTACAATTCACCCAATTCACAATTTGATTTGATTCACGATATTGAGTTTACAATTCAATCTGTCCCCAGTATTTTTTGAAAAAAAAAAAAAAAGAGAAAATTTTATTACCAAAAAAATGAAAATTTATTTTCCTATTCTTTATATTAAATATTATATTATATTAAATATAAAAAAATTAATTTTCTTAATAACTACCAATAATTATTTACCCACACTTGTAAAGGCTGGAGTCAAATATAAAATCACCTCTTAACTAAAATATTCCTTTTATTAAAAATAAAAAAAAAGTTAATAACAAATAAGCCTTTTCTTAATAAACTTTCATGAAGAGTTACCTCTACTTCAATTTGCTTCTCTTTAGCTTTCAGCAGTATGTAAAAAGAGAGCTCTGATTTCTTCTTGCATCTATTTGTACAGTCAATTGCACAACAGCTCTTCCCATTTTAAGATCCATTTTTGTGGGTTTTTCTCCCACGGTAACAGAGCTATGTTACTTCCGCCTATGGTGAAGTCACACGTATTTCTGCAAGGTTTTTTTGTTTTGGGTTTTTTGCATTTTTTATTTTACTGAATTGTCATAAATTTGTATCAATTTATTTTCGCACAATATATCGTCATATGCCTACTTAGCATGTAGTCTGCTGTCACGTCACACAAGCATCTGACTCATGGAGGTATGGCCCAGCAGCTGAAGGAACAAATGTACATATTTTGCTACTTTATAAAATGGTTAATGGTTTAACTGAGGCGGGTCTGTGACGACTTAAGCATGCAGACTGCATTACGCTAAAGAGAAATAGATTTTTTCACTGAACTATTGCTTAAGAATAAACCACTTTAACCAGAAGTCCAGTTGCCTCGATTTATTACTATGTGGAACGGTGTTAGTTCTGCAGTCAAGGTTCTGCACTAGTAACTGGATGGTTTTATGCTTGAATTAAATTCTGTCTCATCTGCTAGACACTTTAGATAAATGCACTTGCCAAGTGAATAACTGCTGGGGGGAAAACTGTATCAGGACATGTAGAGCACTGTTTCAGGCCTCTGGGCTTCTCTAACTTTCCTTGAAAGGTGAAAGGTTGAATGTGTAGCTCCAGTGAGCTTTGTTATAACACAGAGTCAGAGTACTACTGCTGAGGTTTGCTGATCAGAACTGGGACATTAAAAGGACATGATGATCAAAGAAAATGGAATTAGCCTTGATGAGTAGCGCTCTCTTTGTTTGGGCACTTCCCAACTGAGATTTTTTTTTTCTTCATCTTTATTTGCAAAATGGTCTGATCTAGACCACATCAGATAGCATGATCACAGCAAACAGCTTCTCAGTTCAGGCAATCAATAGTGGGGTTAAATAAAATCCTATCACAAGCTTTGTCAATGCACCGTAAAACTTGTTTACTTAGAGGTTTTTGGTCTTGTTTTCTTGAAAAGAACAGAAGTGAAAGAAGTGAATATGTTTCAAGTGTAGACTCCTGTTCTAGCCTGGAGGGCAGGAGAATAAAAGAAGAGTAAGAATGAGGAGGTTAGCTGACTTTAAGGTGACTAGTGTATGAATGCTTTAAGGTAAAATATTCTCTCTATAAAAAAGGAGGCATCAAAGAGCACATGATTAGTGCTTCCCACTACAATATAGTGCAGGGCTTCTTATCCTTAAAAGGGTTTTCTGAGGCCGGGATGCCCATGAGTAGAGGGTCGTACTTGGCGTGCTCGCTGCAGTAATGCATAAGGTCAGCAGAGGCTTTCGAAACCTAAGACAGAGAATACACAGTAATGACAAAGTGTAATCATCATCATCAGCAGAATAATGTCTAATGGAAAAAAATAAATAACTTATTAGGAGAGAAATTATTACAATTGTGTGTGTGTGTGTGTGTGTGTGTGTGTGTGTGTGTGTGTGTGTGTGAGAGAGAGAGAGACAAAAGCAGTTTTTTTGGATTTTGTTTTGAAGAATGAAAACTCACTTTTATTGTTATATGTGTTTTTGCTGAAATACATTCTCAATAAACTTATAATACAGGAACTGAGATAGTCATTACAAAACATTGATTTTGTGTTTCTTCAACCACTGTTTATTTGGATGCATGTTTTAGGTCACCATCTTTTAAAAGACATTCAGTTTTTGGGATTAAAAAGAAAAACAAAATTCATGATGATTAATCTTGACAACTATACCTGAATCACCATCCACAAAATAGACCCAAAGCATCCATGATACACCAGCATATTATACTAATCAGGTAATACCAGGTACATAGGTTTCTTCAATTTTTTTGCCAAACATGTTTTAGTTACTTCTGAACACAACACGATTCCAGTTGTAGTTTGAAAGCTACCTGGTGAAGTCAAGGCACTGCAGTTTGCATGTTGCTATAATAGCTAATACTGAATAGGTGATCTGAAAGAAATCAAAGTATGCAATGCAGGAGCAGTATGCTTATGGCAACTAATAATACACTGTTCCGGACTTTTAAAAAAATAAAATAAAAAATCCATTACTTGACTTACAAAGGTCAGCAACTATCTGGGTTTTTTTTAAATTAAACAAATAAAAAAAAAAAACTATAAAAGTTAGCTGACTCCATAAACTGGCCTCATTTACAATTTCACATTTCATACCCAATCTTAATTCTTTTGGCACCAATTCTCATCTCATCTCATTATCTCTAGCCGCTTTATCCTTCTACAGGGTCGCAGGCAAGCTGGAGCCTATCCCAGCTAACTACGGGCGAAAGGCGGGGTACACCCTGGACAAGTCGCCAGGTCATCACAGGGCTGACACATAGACACAGACAACCATTCACACTCACATTCACACCTACGCTCAATTTAGAGTCACCAGTTAACCTAACCTGCATGTCTTTGGACTGTGGGGGAAACCGGAGCACCCGGAGGAAACCCACGCGGACACGGGGAGAACATGCAAACTCCACACAGAAAGGCCCTCACCGGCCCCGGGGCTCGAACCCAGGACCTTCTTGCTGTGAGGCGACAGCGCTAACCACTACACCACCGTGCCGCCGGCGCCAATTCTTTCTGTGACAAACTTTCTTTCAGAAGAGGCTGAAGGTAGCAAGAAAAAATACTGCGGGATGTGTGTTAATAAATACATAAAAAATATTTTTAAAAACCAGGAAAATTTAAATATTACTTCAGATTTCAGACGAGGACACAACTGCTCAAAGGCGACACAAGAGGATACGCTAACCTGGTAGCTAATATCAGCATGTATTTTTTTCGCGATCCGGTTTCCATCAAATCCTGCGCTCTGATTGGCTGGCGAGCGGGTCCGTATCCTACGATACGGACCCCGGTTATGGACCTCTGGCAACTCGCTCGTTCACAGCAACAACAAACATAATAGCATTTTTTTGCCAACATTTATCTTTTTTTTAATAAGATTTATTTATAAGATTATCAAAAATCTTATAAATTTTTGCCAGCATTTCTCAGGAGAATAGCATTAATTTTACAGCATGGACAGCGATAACGACAGTGTTCACAGTGAAAGCGAGTTTTACTACCCTGAGGAAGAAGAAATAAAAGAAAACATTTCAGGAGAAAGCTAAAAATCTGTAACTGCTGCTAACGCTGAGCAAAAACATGGCTGAATCCTGAATGACTCAATTTTGTATAAATAGGGGACTACATAGGCGGCAAAATGTAGTTTTTTTCCTGCCATGGAAGTGCACTTGTATACCGAAGAGGAAGCCATTTGCATTACAGCCGTGAATGAGGATTCAAAATGACGGCTCGGTTTTCCCTTTCGGGCGCTCTCGTTTTCTGTTAGAATTTGGTAAAGAAAAAAATATATTATTTACCAGCTTAAGGTCGGTCCATATGGTGAAATACCGTGACCTCGGCCTTGAATACTGACCTCGGCCCAGAGGGCCTCGCTCAGTACTTTCAAGACCTCGGTCACGGTATTTCACCATATGGACCTCCCAGCTGGTACATAACATGTATACATGTGTGTTTAGCTCTGATCAATCAGTACTCTGTAGTGTTTTCACATCACCTTTTGGTATTGCCTCAGCTCGCTTGGAACCTCGACATAGGTGACACAAAAAAAAAAAGGAGTACCAGGTACTATCAACATCTTTTTCCTGATGGAAAACCAAAAAAGGTGTGTTGAATTGAGTTGTGCTGGTACCATGCAGTGGAAAAGGGCCATAAAACTCATCAGCTGGCTCTCGGTTACTTTCAATGACCTGGATGCATTTCCTCCAACAGTGTACTTAATTTCTTAATATAGTATAATACCAGTGATTAGGATCTGTAGACCTTTACCTTTATCCTCTCAATGTTTGCCTCTATCCGTAGCTGCTGTACAATTCTTCTTGCCTGTGCTATATTATTCGAGCTCTGCATCTTTGATGACATTTTTCTTGCTGGCAATCTTCACAGACCTGCAAATACACATAAATTAACGGTTAAAGTCTGATGCATGCATTTCAAAACCAAAAGGTCACTAAAACACTGTTAAAACAAGGGTGACTGCCTAGTGTGAGAGAGAGAGAGAGAGAGAGAGAGAGAGAGAAATCTGGAGCAGGCTGGGTGGGTCTTCTGAACACAGCTGTTGCTGTGTGCTTTCTTGTAATCTTCAGTCACATGCAAACTCACTTGCACACACATGCACTGAAGCTGATACAAGCTGCAACTCAGACAGTACTCCAGCTGCACCACAAATACTAGTAAACGGACAGCTTCCTAAACTATATCAGGTACTACCAACTGACAGTCAAATTTTATGTTTGGTGCAGACCTATATCAAACTTATGTAAATTGAGCCCATTTTGCAAAATGTAAAGACTCTACCTGTACTCGGGTGCGCACCAGACAATTGAGCCTCGAGGGTTTTGGTCAAATGGACCTTTTGAACTTTTAAGTTTTATACATATTATGGAAACTATCATTACCCAATCTGCACCTCCTGCATTATTTGCAACAGTATAAGCACAGAAATGATGCACATGTCTGTACATTAATTTTGTGTTAGTGCTGCATACAAAATTATGTACGTATGTAAGTTTCTTCTTATGGATCTAATACATCAGACTCAAAAACTCCTTTGTCCCTCACGCCATCAGACTGTGCAACTCCTCTCTGGGGGGGAGGAGGGGTAACAGGAGGACAGAGGATGGGAAGGAGCAGTAGCCTAGCCTAACAATAAGCAATACCGGACAATGTGCAATATAATGTGCAATATAAAGTGCAATATCTCTCCTGCCGCCGCCCCCCCCTTCCCCATATCTTATTCTTTTTATATTTGTATATGTAAATAGTTTATTTTAATTTATCTAGAGGCTTTCTCTATTTATTTTCTCTGTTGTGGGCGGCACGGTGGTGTAGTGGTTAGCGCTGTCGCCTCACAGCAAGAAGGTCCTGGGTTCGAGCCCCGTGGCCGGCGAGGGCCTTTCTGTGTGGAGTTTGCATGTTCTCCCCGTGTCCGCGTGGGTTTCCTCCGGGTGCTCCGGTTTCCCCCACAGTCCAAAGACATGCAGGTTAGGTTAACTGGTGACTCTATGACCGTAGGTGTGAATGTGAGTGTGAATGGTTGTCTGTGTCTATGTGTCAGCCCTGTGATGACCTGGCGACTTGTCCAGGGTGTACCCCGCCTTTCGCCCATAGTCAGCTGGGATAGGCTCCAGCTTGCCTGCGACCCTGTAGAAGGATAAAGCGGCTAGAGATGATGAGATGAGATGAGATTTTCTCTGTTTGTCTGTAATGATGCTGCTGGAATCTTAATTGCCCTGAGGGAACCCACCCAAAGGGATCAATAAAGTTTTATCTAACCTAATCTAATCATCTCCATAAGAAGAAACATCAAAAATAGTGACTGATCCTAAATGATGGGTATTGGCATTTTACAAACGGCTCTGAAACAGTCCAAAAAGTGCAAGTCAAAAGAGCAATATTGGCACAACTATATTATCTTTTCTGTAATATTTTAAAAAAAATAATAACAAAAAATACATGTGAGACCTATGAGGGAAACTAACCCTCAGCGAGAACCAATAAGAAGTGTTTATCAAAGCTCATGAGTCCTGACCAAAGAACCTGGTGTAGACTTTATCAATCTCTTTATGAAAAGAGACTAAGTGAAAGTTAAATAAGTATTACCCTCAGTAACACATTTAGTGCTGCACAAGCACCAGATGTTCAGATGAGCCACCGTGTGCACAACACGCTGTTTATCCCACTTCCTGAGAAACCATGCGCTCTTATCAGAGATTTAGAGGAAGAGCACACAAAGCCCTCTGCTGTCTGTCTGTCTGTCTGTCTGTCTGTCTGTCTGTCTCTAGGCTTGTATCTCTACAAAGCGGAACGCCCTGAAACAAACAGAAAGTTCAGAGAGCAGGAGGACAGAGATAAAGCTGAATGGAGGGACTCATAAATCGTCCTGTCTGATTGATCTGGCTCTGTACCAACCATCAAGATGGGTTAAGAAGCCCCAAAGTAATCTACACACAAAACCACCCAATATGATATGTTCTGAATGTGCTGTGAGTATATGCATAAATAACCAGTCTGCATTGTGCAGAAATCTACAGCATACTAATATGAAGCAAATGAGGGGGAAAAAAAAAAGAGAACAAACTAAACTTCCTGTGAAGGTTCAACAGAATGACAGTTACACTGGAAGCACACAGCAGGAATTTAAACAGAAGACCTTAGCACAGAGGACTTGATTTCCTGCAACCGTTCTTCTTCAGTATTCACTCCGGAGGTGGAAAATGACATGCAATAAAAGATTACGACAGCCATTAACTCCAATTAACAGGCAATTCCCGTGGTACACAACATCTCAGAGATGGCATAAAAGTTATGGAAAATAAGGACTTATATTTAGCCTGCCACATATGAACAGTAAATGTTTAGTGCATGCCATAACCAGCTGAAAGAACATTGAGCGTTGATTCAGTATCATCACCTGACTGGGCTGAACAGACTGACGAAGCCAGTGATTGTGCAACAGTCGGTTAGTTGGTGACGTTTTTAGTGGCCATATATATGATGAAAAGAAGGAAGTGGGAAAATCTAGCAATTCATTATAATGCATTCATTTGGTTGGCAGACAGGTTGACAGTAGCCATCAATAATGAATGCACTGCCAATAAAATACTGATTTTGATTTAATCATGCAACCTCGTGCAACCCCTCGACAGGTGGTGACCTAGTCACTGACCCCACTGAACCACTGTCCAGTTTTAACCATCTTACCAGAAAGCAGTGGACACAAGCTAACAGGCTACGGTCACGGCATGGCAGAATAGCAGCCACCCTGCAGCGTTGGGGCTACCGTGACTCCCTCACATGCCCAGCATGCGGCATTTCCCCACAAGATACGGACTACCTAGTGTTGCCCAGTCACAGCAGTTCCGGGGGGGGGGGGGGGGGGGGGGGGTGCAGGATGATCCATCAAGCTGGCCAAACTTTCATTGACTGGATTGCAAACATAAATTTGGAGGTGTGATAAAAAATTTAAAAAACCATATGCAACTACTACTACCTCATCAAGTTCAGGTTTTTCAGTGAAAACTACTACCAATCAAAAACGAGCTGCAGTCTTTCTTTACAATGTCATAACCAGGGCTTTGAACCGGTTCAAGGAACGAAAACGAAAACCGGGAACTTTTTCTATTTCACATGGAACAGAAACGAAACCAGAAACTTTATTTTTTATGCTCTGGAACAGAAACACTTATTAAAAATAATGGTAACCGGTTAATACCGGTTTTTATTTCGTTCCTCAAAGTTTCCGTAGCCTACAAATAAAGTCATTCTTCTCCTGCGCAAGTTTCTATGACCCGCTGGGGTTCACTTCCTGTGTGACGTTCGCTGACTGAATGGAGAGAGCGGGAGGGTGGACTACTATCACGTCTCCACATCTTAAATAAGAGGTGAATATTGCAGTCTATCGTTATTCGAAAACGTCAATTTCAAACACGATATCAATATATTTGTCCACGTTAATGAGAGGCTCGCGAACATTAAATGACGTTAACCTCTGTTAGCCTATCAATGCATAGGGCCTGACTAGCCTTTGGTAACACACGAAACGAATTATCTTTCATTTTTGGCACTTTTTCTGTTTGTGTAGATGGGAAGACATACTGAGAATCCAAATCGCCAACATTTGAAATAATTGTTTTGAATTATTTCTTGTCTTATTTAATGAAGGTTGTAATAGAATTAGCCTACATTTGGCTTAAGCTGGATGAGACAGAGACATAATTTTATAGCCATTTGTTAAACAGCTGACAGGGAACGTAATTAACCGTTCCGGGAACGAAATTTTTTTGTTCTAATCGGTTCGGGAACGTCTATTTAATGGTGGAACCCAAAACCGGAAACGTTAAAATTCCGTTTCTGTTCGGAACGAACCAATAGGAAAAAAATTCTGGTTCAAAGCCCTGATCATAACTGACTGCGTTGCACACTGGGTAAGAACTGTGCCAAACCAACCTCAGCTTTGAAAACATTCAGACAGCTGTACAAACTGACAAAATTCAACAAATTATACGAGCAAAATTTTAATTTAAAATCTACTGGTGATACCATGCAAAACATGACATATTCAGAACTGTTACAAGCTCAACCCCCATTCGGAGAATTTAAGCACTTGCTCTCTATTGAGTTCTCAAACTGCCAAAATGACAAACATGCTCGGCCTGAATCCAAAACAAGTTACAAGTTACGTGGAAGCCAATATAAGCACAAATGTAAACGCTTGAAGGTTCTTGCTCATGAACACCGCAGCAGCTATGTGGCAGTTCCAGGATCCAAACTCTCAAACTTCAAGTCACTGCCTAAATACAATTTAGTAACTGCTTGTCGGTAATACAAAGGTGCTTATGGTGAGTAAAATCATTACACCAAACACCTACACACACTGAGCAAAAAAAATGCAGTATAGTAAATACACAACTGTTTGACAGCATATGCATTCAGTAACTTGCAAAGCCAATGTTCAGTTTTGTGGTCGTTCTGATGGTTGATGCAATCACTGTCTGTTTGCAAGACAATGTTCTGATGCAAGCATTGTCTGTTTGCCGATGCTAGTGTGAGAACTGCAATTAGTCAGGTTTTTTTTCCTCACTATGAACGAATAACAACCTCACATGTTAACACAGCAATGGCAGACATAAATAAACCCACACACACACACATTCACCCCTACAGACCACTCCAAGAGATCAATCCTTCTCTACTTCCTCTCTCTGGGGCCAAATGGATGCTCATATGTGACAACATGAGTAACTAGCAGAGCTCAGATAGCCACATCCGTTTCATTAACCCACTCATTCGCTCCTCTCCCTCACTCCCCCCCTCTCTCCCTACAGGAAGCTCCTTCCCTTTCTTCTCCCAGCCTGGACAGTATTAAATGATTAAAAGTTGTGTAAAAAAATACAGGGGGAGAAACAGGATGAAGGGGGAGTTCGTAAGAACAGGAAGCTTACCACACATGAGAGCCAAGATGTGAGCTAAGCACCACCAGTTAGATGAGCAAATACAGGACTCAAAGGATTTAGTCTTTATATACGCAATACTTGTGTAAGGTCTCGGTCCACTTCTAAGTGCACCCTAGTGTGATTCAATTGCAGTGAGAATGCAGTGTGATCCTGAATCAACCTGCAGGAAGTGAACTAAATGGGTATTATGGGTTTTGGGGGGCGGCACGGTGGTGTAGTGGTTAGCGCTGTCACCTCACAGCAAGAAGGTCCTGGGTTCGAGCCCCGTGGCCGGCGAGGGCCTTTCTGTGTGGAGTTTGCATGTTCTCCCCGTGTCCGCGTAGGTTTCCTCCGGGTGCTCCGGTTTCCCCCACAGTCCAAAGACATGCAGGTTAGGTTAACTGGTGACTCTAAATTGACTGTAGGTGTGAATGTGAGTGTGAATGGTTGTCTGTGTCTATGTGTCAGCCCTGTGATGACCTGGCGACTTGTCCAGGGTGTACCCCGCCTTTCGCCCGTAGTCAGCTGGGATAGGCTCCAGCTCGCCTGCGACCCTGTAGAACAGGATAAAGCGGCTAGAGATAATGAGATGAGATGGGTTTTGGGCACCATTTTTAATTAATTAGGAACCATTATCATGCCTGCATATTTCCTAAAGGAAATGCAATCAATTTTATGTTACAGAAAAAAAAAAAAAACACTCAGAAAAGTGAAGAAATTTGCTTACACATCCAATACATATCCTGTTTCTCAAAAACCTTTGCACTATTCTAGAACATTTCTACTTAAAACGTCGATGTGCATAGAATGTTTATACACGCCATATATAAATAAAATAAGATTAAAATCACCTTCTTTTGGCTGCTCCCGATTAGGGGTCGCCACAGCGGATCTTTCGTCTCCATTGCTCCCTGTCTTCCGCATCCTTCTCTACCACACCTGCCACTTTCATGTCCTCTCTCACCACATCCATGCATCTCCTCTTTGGCCTTCCTCGTTTTCGTGTGCCTGGCAGCTCCATCCTCAACATTCTCCTTCCAACATTTCTTCTCAGGATGTGCCCATACCATCTCAGTCTCATCTCTCTTAGCTTCATTCCCAAGCTCTCCACATGTGCTGTCCCTCTGATGTGCTCGTTCCTTATCCTGTCCAACCTCCCATCGCAAACCTTAACATCCTCAACTCCGCCACCTCCGACTTTGCCTCCTGTCTCTTCGTTAAGGGTACGGTCTCCCATCCATACATCACAGCTGGTCTCACTACTCTCTTATACGTCTTACCTTTCACTTTTGCTGGGACTTTCCTATCAACTCCCGAAATCCTTCTCCAACTGCTCCACCCTGCCTGCACTCTCTTTCTCACCTCACTATCGCAGCCCTCATTTTCCTGCACAGTTGACCCCAGGTACTTGAATTCACCAACTTTCTTTACGTCTACTCCTTGCATCTTCACTACACTCTCATCCCCATGCACGTGTATTCTGTTTTGCTCCTGCTCACCTTCATTCCAAATGCATACCTCCATCTCTCCAAACCCAACTCAACCTCCTTTCTACTTTCACCACATATCACAATATCATCTGCAAACATCATGCAAGATTAAAATAAGACACATTTTTTTGGATTATCACCCAGAGGAGGATGGGTTCCCTTTTGAGTCTGGTTCCTCTCAATGTTTTTTCCTTGCCACCGTTTCCTCAGGTTTGCTCATTAGGGATAAATAAATTTATAAGGGATAAAATTAGTTCAGATGTTTGAAGTCTTTATTTTTCTATAAAACTGCTTTGTGACAATGTTTGTTGTTAAAAGCGCGATACAAATAAACTGACTTGACTACGTTCAAGCAAAAACCGTGCACTAGACTTTGTGCGTAGTTCCCATGTAGAGCCACACCCTGAGCTCTTAGCACCTGCGTAGTCTAGCACTTTGGACACCCTGTCTGGCAGTGAGTGCATGGCCCAGAGAAGTTACTTAAGTTCCTTCAGTGGCAGAGAGACCCTGCTCCATATGCTACAGCAGCTTTAAAGAATCCACAATCTTGTCCTGGAAAATGTGCTGTATTATGAACCTTTCGAGAGCAAACACTTCAAGTGTCTGACAACTGTACAATCCAATATCATGGTTTTTTAGTGCCTCTCAATAAAGCTTCTCCTTTTCAAAGAGGAGGACTGTAAATGCTATACAACAACTACAGAACCTACTAGGATGTTGTTTAAAACCTGTGTTCAATCTTAGCTAATTTGTAGAAATTCCACTTCAGAAATCTTGCAGGGTGGTAGAGCTGGTAATTGCTCTTTTTTTTCCCCCTCATGCCATCTAAAGCAAAATACCATCTACATTTTCATTTTTATTCACAGAATTTTCATCACGCCTTTATACAGGGTCACTTACATAAGTGACAAAAGTGCTCATGATAATAACATAATAATGATATACCTAGGCCTAATTAAAATTTCCTCCTCATGGTACAACATACTGTCACCCACCCCTAATTAAGGGCGTATTCACACCTACGTTGTTTGGTCCGGACCAAACGAACCGAATTTCCCTTGGTCCGGACCTTTTGGGTTGGTCTGAATACAAACCACCGAACTCTGGTCCGGACCAGACAAGCGGACCGAGACCGAGCTGCAAGGTCGGACTCGGTCCGGACCAAAGGAACTCTGGTGCGGACCTTTTGGAGGTGTGAAAGCAGACCGGACCAAATCTGACAGTTTTGCTTTTTTTGTACCTCGGGAGCTTCCGTCGTTTGTCGGGCATTATGGGAAACAGAGTCTTGACACTCCACCGCAAAGTGCAAACACTGTTTCGGTTGTCAAGGGAACCTTACAACAGTCGTTCAGTCATTCAGACCAGTGGTAGGCTAGACTACAGAGTATAAAAAATGAGTAGGGGGCAAACGTGGGCCGAGGAAGAAACGCGTACCCTTGTGGATATATGGGCAGATGTCCACATATCTGAGCTTTTGGAGAGAACACACAAAAATGCCGACGTGTTTGCTGTATTCAGTGAGAAAATGAAGGAGAAGGGGTTCACGCGCTCCCCAGAACAATGTCGGCTAAAAGTGAAGAAACTCCGTCAGACCTACATTAAAATCAGGGACATTCTTTCAAAAAGTGGCGGTACGAGCGACGCAAAAAAGAAATTCATCTATTACGATGGATAAGGCGAATATCCCGACACATACCTCCTCCGTCTTGCGTGAAGAGCCAGAACTGTCACAACGTGATGTGCGCTCATCAGCGCTATCCTCCGTAGCCGCCTTGCCCTTTGTCGTCGTCGTTGATAAATTACTTGTACAACAGCATAGTAATCGCACAATTGTGAAAACTGGAAAAACTGGAAAAAACATATAGCTTTGATGACATTAAAAAGAATAACAGCATGGAAAGCCTCTATGACTACTTTTGAACTTAACGCTTTGTGCGCGTGTCGTCTCTGACCAATAGCTGAACGACCTCAGGGCGCGTGGCTTTGTTGACAGATTTTGGTCCGCTTACTAAAATGTACAGTGTGAAAGCGAACCGCACCAAAATGAAAAAATAAAAAAAACATTTGGTTCGGACCAAAGCAAGTGAACTATCGAACTATCCTGGTCTGAATACACCCTAAGAGCTTTAGATAGACAGCCTAGAATCACTCCTCAGCATACATGTCAACCTATACGGAATGTCCGCATTTTATACGGATTTGATTCAATAAACGTAGTATACGGGCGTACAAATAAAGTTATACGGATCCTTTAAAAAAACTTCAATATTTATTTAGAGCTATAATCAATTCCCACGATGATAAAAGAGCACATAACATTTACAAACGTACTGTACACTACAGAAAGCACAGACAGCCAGTCAAGAGTCTTATGAAATCGCGCGTTCTCTCGTGGTAGCGAGACTTCGTTCCACTTCTGATCATGCGTACACCGCATTGCGAGAATCCCGCCAACCGGGAAGTAACATTTAGTTTGAAATGCGTATTTCCACCTGAGCGACCTTCAATAGTGACTGAAAAGATTCTGAATGGGCACTCCAGCAAGATCAACACAGACACTTGCTGTGACATGCAGCCTCGTGAGGTATTGGTGCGGAGTGCTAAAAAAGCTGTCATGGAGTACAATTCAGAACATTAGAGTGACACTGTGTTTTTGTCAAACATTGGAGCTTTGTATTCATTCTGAAGGTTTATTGTTATTAATATTGAATAAAAAGTAACTGGGATATATCATTGTTAATTATCATTCAAATTTTAGGTAAATTATTTTAATTTGCATCTTATAAGGATTTTATAAGGGAAATACGGATTTTGGAGGTTGGTTATACAGGTTTGATTGACCAAAGGTTGACATGTATGCCTCAGGGTCAAATGAACCATGTTGCATGCTTCTTTTTCATGATCGTTTCCGACTCAGAGTCACTTGTGAACTGGGGCGCCAAGGAGATCTGATAACCAAGCGCAAGAGCAAAGTAGTCAATCTTCCACCTCTTCATGCAGGTAGTTCTTTGAAGGTGTTCAGACTGCAAGAGAAGGAAACACAGCAAGATCGGCGGAGATTTCTAGGGAATGAGTCAGGCTAAAGATTTCTCTGTAGTACATAAACAAGTTAGAGAAAGAGAAAAACATACAGAACCACCTAAGGGCAGACAGCAGGGCTGGGCTGAGGACAGAGCCACATGTAAAGGCAAACCAACATCATTAGGCCACCCTAACAGGCTTCAGTGCCCTACAGCTGCCCCTTTCTCTGACTCTGCATGATTTGCCCTGAAGTTTCATTCCAGGAATAACATCTGTATGCAGGAAAAGCCACACAGGGACCACCATGCATTTAGACGCACCTGGAGAAGACCTTCAGCTGCAAACTCTTAAAAAGACACTCATCGCTATAGTAGATCGTAAGCACTGCTGTTCCGTCTGTTCATAATTCAACACTATTGTGCAACGGTGTTTGCAGAGACACTCAGGAAGACTGAAAACCACACTACACCATTCATGATGACACTGCGTGCATTCATAAGCAGTGCCAGGAAGCAACGGGTTTAATAAGACACAGAGTGCTATGTATACAGCTGTATCCACAGCTTGGTCGAATAAGTGTTGGAAATACAGTGGTCAGTGTGACGTGTCTCACCTGAGGATCCCACAGCTCATCAATGGGCTAAATGAACAACTCTGCTAACCAACAAAATGCACATTTTGCAAGCATAGATATTACATTAATATGTCAAAGTTGCAAACTACAACTAGAAATCGACTCCGTTATCATTTAGCTACTTAGCACTCAGACCACCTCCTTAGATTTTATAGAAGTAAATTTTTTACCCTAATTTACTCAAACATGTACAACCCCAATTCCAGTAAAGTTGGGAAGCTGTGTAAAATGTACAACCCGGATTCCAAAAAAGTTGGGACAAAGTACAAATTGCAAATAAAAACGGCATGCAATAATTTACAACTCTCAAAAACTGATATTGTGTTCACAATAGAACATAGACAACATATCAAATGTCGAAAGTGAGACATTTTGAAATTTCATGCCAAATACTGGCTCATTTGAAATTTCATGACAGCAATACATCTCAAAAAAGTTGGGACAGGGGCAATAAGAGGCTGGAAAAGTTAAAGGTACAAAAAAGGAACAGCTGGAGGACCAAATTGCAACTCATTAGGTCAGTTGGCAATAGGTCATTAACATGACTGGGTATAAAAAGAGCATCTTTTTATACCCAGCATAAAAAGAGAGCAGCGGCTCTCAGAAGTAAAGATGGGAAGAGGATCACCGATCCCCCTAATTCTGCGCCGACAAATAGTGGAGCAATATCAGAAAGGAGTTCGACAGTGTAAAATTGCAAAGAGTTTGAACATATCATCATCTACAGTGCATAATATCATCAAAACATTCAGAGAATCTGGAAGAATCTCTGTGCGTAAGGGTCAAGGCCGGAAAACCATACTGGGTGCCCGTGATCTTCGGGCCCTTAGACGGCACTGCATCACATACAGGCATGCTTCTGTATTGGAAATCACAAAATGGGCTCAGGAATATTTCCAGAGAACATCATCTGTGAACACAATTCACCGTGCCATCCGCCGTTGCCAGCTAAAACTCTATAGTTCAAAGAAGAAGCCGTATCTAAACATGATCCAGAAGCACAGACGTCTTCTCTGGGCCAAGGCTCGTTTAAAATGGACTGTGGCAAAGTGGAAAACTGTTCTGTGGTCAGACGAATCAAAATTTGAAGTTCTTTATGGAAATCAGGGACGCCGTGTCATTCAGACTAAAAAGGAGAAGGACAACCCAAGTTGTTATCAGCGCTCAGTTCAGAAGCCTGCATCTTTGATGGTATGGGGTTGCATTAGTGCGTGTGGCATGGGCAGCTTACACATCTGGAAAGACACCATCAATGCTGAAAGGTATATCCAGGTTCTAGAGCAACATATGCTCCCATCCAGAGGACGTCTCTTTCAGGGAAGACCTTGCATTTTCCAACATGACAATGCCAAACCACATACTGCATCAATTACAGCATCATGGCTGCATAGAAGAAGGGTCCGGGTACTGAACTGGCCAGCCTGCAGTCCAGATCTTTCACCCATAGAAAACATTTGGCGCATCATAAAATGGAAGATGCGACAAAAAAGACCTAAGACAGTTGAGCAACTAGAATCCTACATTAGACAAGAATGGGTTAACATTCCTATCCCTAAACTTGAGCAACTTGTCTCCTCAGTCCCCAGACGTTTACAGACTGTTGTAAAGAGAAAAGGGGATGTCTCACAGTGGTAAACATGGCCTTGTCCCAACTTTTTTGAGATGTGTTGTTGTCATGAAATTTAAAAATCACCTAATTTTTCTCTTTAAATGATACATTTTCTCAGGTTAAACATTTGATATGTCATCTATGTTCTGTTCTGAATAAAATATGGAATTTTGAAACTTCCACATCATTGCATTCCGTTTTTATTTACAATTTGTACTTTGTCCCAACTTTTTTGGAATTGTGGTTGTAAATTAAAACAGAATGTGATTATTTGAAAATCGTTGGAAACCCTATATTTAATTGAAAATAGTACAAAGACAATATATCAAATGTTGAAACTGAGAAATATTATTGTTTTTTTGAAAAATATATGCTCAATTTGAATGTGATGTCAGCAACGCATTTCAAAAAAGTTGGGACAGGGGCATGTTTGCCACTGTGTTGAATCACCTCAACTTTTAACAACACTCAAAATGTTTGGGAACTGAGGAGACCAACTGCTGTAGTTTTGAAAGTGAAATTTTGTCCTATTTTTGCCGAATATACAATTTCAGTTGCTCAACTGTTCGGGGTCTCATTTGTTAGAAGAACAACAGCAACAACTTTATTCATCACATGCTTGTGAAATTCCTCTCTGCATTTAACCCATCTGAAGCAGTGAATACACACATGCACAAACATGTGATCAATGAGCACACACGTATACCCAGAGCAGTGGGCAGCCATGCTAACAGCGCCCGAGGAGCAGTTGGGAGTTAGGCGCCTCGCTCGAGTGCACCTCAGCCCAAGGCCGTCCCATATTAATCTAACCACGTCTTTGGACTGTGGGGGAAACCGGAGCACCTGGAGGAAACCCACGCAGACACGGGGAGAACATGCAACCTCCACCCAGAAAGGCTCCCGCCGGCCGCTGGGCTCAAACCCAGAACCTTCTTGCTGTGAGGCGACCATGTTAACCACTTACACCACCGTGCCGCTCAACCGTCCTTCTTACACCACCGTTTGTTGTATTTTGTGCTTCATAATGCGCCAAATGTTTTTAATGGGCAACAGGTCTGGACTGCAGGCAGGCCAGTTTAGCACCTGGATTCTTTTACTACAGAGCCATGCAGTTGTAATATGTGCAGAAAGCGGTCTGGCATTGTCTTCCTGAAATAAGCAAGGCTTTCCCTGAAAAACAACTCATCTGGATGACAGCATGTTGCTTCAAAACCTGTACACATCATTCAGCATTCATGATGCCTTGCCAAATGTGCAAGCTACCCATGTCATGTGCACTAATGCACCCCCATACTGTCACAGATGCTGGCTTTTGAAATGTGCACTGATAACAAGCTGGATGGTCCCTCTCCTCTTTAGCCTGGAGGACACGGTGTCCATGAATTCCAAAAAACAATTTCAAACTTCGATTTGTCAGACCACAGGACAGTTTTCCATTTTGTCCATTTCAGTCAGTCAATCATAAATGAGCTCTGGCCCAGAGGAGGTGGTGTTGTTTCTGGATATTGTTCATATATGGTTTTAGCTCGTGTTTGCAGATGCAGTGACGGACTGTATTCACAGACAATGGTTTTCGAAAGTGTTCCTGAGCCCATTCAGCAATTTCTACCACAGAATCATGTCTGTTTTTAATGCACTGTCTCCTGAGGGCCTGAAGATCACAGGAATCCAATGCTGGATTTCAGCTTTGTCCCTTGTGTACAGAGATTTCTCCGGATTCTCTGACTCTTTTAATGATATTATGTACTGTAGATGACGTAATCCCCAAATTCTTTGTAATTTTACAGTGAGGAGTCTTACTACATTACATTACCGCAGATCATTCCTTCCTGCAGCTGTTAAACTGTACAACCAGCACTGCTCACAGTAGACTCACATCTGTAGGTCTGTCAATAGTTGTTGCATTGGGTTTTTTTTTTCTGTTTTATCTTCTGCAATTATGACCACCTGATATGTGCAGCAAGTGTGTTTCATCTACTTCATAATTCCTCTAATTTAGTATTTATCTCTTTAAAAAAATTATATATATATATATATATATATATATATATATATATATATATATCTCCTCCCGAGAACCAACCCATAGACTTGTGTCCTCTGTAGTTGACATTTGTTTTATGTGCACACCCTCTTACTCTTTCCAGCTATTCACTTGAATCCTGGTGTGTTGTAAAGAGTACTGTACATCCTGGGCTTTCCAATGATGTATCATATGACTAGGAGGGTTGCTGGGAAATTCCTAGTAAGGAAATCACAACAAAAGAGAAATTCATCTCATTATCTCTAGCCGCTTTATCCTGTTCTACAGGGTCGCAGGCAAGCTGGAGCCTATCCCAGCTGACTACGGGCGAGAGGTGGGGTACACCCTGGACAAGTCGCCAGGTCATCACAGGGCTGACACAGACAACCATTCACACTCACATTCACACCTACGGTCAATTTAGAGTCGCCAGTTAACCTAACCTGCATGTCTTTGGACTGTGGGGGAAACCGGAGCACCCGGAGGAAACCCACGCGGACACGGGGAGAACATGCAAACTCCGCACAGAAAGGCCCTCGCCGGCCACGGGGCTCGAACCCGGACCTCCTTGCTGTGAGGCGACAGCGCTAACCACTACACCACCGTGCCGCCCCAAAAGAGAAATTGAGAGAGACATTTTTTTCTTGATTCCCAGGAGGTGACAAATTTATTTATTTATTAAACTTGTGTGGCTTGATATGTCCTCTTCTGCTGCTATCCACTGTGCTGCTGCAAACAAAAAATTTTCCCCACTGTGGGATAATAAAGGTCTTCTTATCTTATCTTACACTACAGGAATTTAGCAGACGCTCTTATCCAGAGCAACGTACAACAAGTGTAAAAGTCAGGTACAAGAAATGCCGAACTTCTAGATAAGAAAGGTCTAGTACCAAATGTATAAGTGACAGAATAACATTTAGTGTAATATTCTGTGGAAGTAATAATCAGTTATTCTGAAATTGTTGCAGTATTTGTCCATGCAGTCTTTCTTAGAGCGGTGAACCCCTCCCCATCTTTATTTCTGAGAGACTCGGCCTCACTGGGATGCTCTTTTTTTTATACCCAATCATGTAATGACTGGGTATAAAAAGACTCATCTTTTTATGCCTAAATCATGTTACTAATGTGTGTGTGCATGATGCCCTGTGATGGACTGGCATCCCATCTAGGGTGAATCCTCATGCTGGGGTGCCCGGTGTTCCCAGGACAGGTTCTGGATCCCCCTCAACCCTGACCAAGATAAAGCGATTATTGAATATAAACTAATGAATAAATGAATTTTGAGCAATGTAAACAATACTGGTGACAACTGAGTCCCTTTTCATGTTTTGAGGATCATCCTGATGGCAGCTGTACATGCACAACTGGAAGTGAAGTGTGTTCCTTTCAGTGCAGGCATCATGTCTATATACTGTACATCATGTCTCTATAGTTCTACATTCTGCGTGCCTTTTAGTACTGTTCCACTTTTAAAATTAAGTAAAAATTTAAAAAGGGTAATCTTGACCTGAACAGAAAGCAAAGCTTAATAGCAGGATGGGAAACTGATATTCAAGAGCTGGTTGCTTCTTTATTAATTATTATATGTTCCTGTACGCCCTAGTCCTTTGCCTTCTCAGAACCAATTTATTATCTCTCATTCACACCAGCAAACTGCTTAGCAGGAGTCTGACAAGAGCTGCAGGCTGGGTACTAAAACTGCACGTTGCGCTATGAATAAACAATAGCACTGTTCAGCATGTCCGGTGCACAGAGAGGACAATGGGAACTATACTATCAGCATGGTGACACACTCCAGCATGTTAGACAAGAGATAGTGTGGCACAAGACAGCAGAACCAGTGATGGACAAGAATGGAATGAGCTAAGTGCACCAGTATGAGCGTTAATCACACACAGCCTGCTGTTATCAGACTGACAGAGTGTGCAGAACTGAGGCCAAGGAGGCGAGGAGGAGGAGACGAGATGGCCTCCGTCACCCAGGAACAGGGGGAAAAGAGGGGGAAGGGGTACAGCGAAAAACCAGAGGAGAGGAAAAAAAAGAAAATATTGTTACTGTGATTATTATATTGCTGTTACTATCAAGATGACAATCGTTGTTTTACTACAAATGTTGGAATTATCATGTTAGTGTTCATTAGGCCTGTGTTGATAATCACTGCACAATCAACTGTGATGTTCACCATGCATGATCATAGACTCTGTTTCCATGGGGCGGGTGGGCACACACACCTATAGCAAATAATGCCAACAGAATTGTCACTCCAACTGAATAATAATGATTTTAAGAATGTAATAACTTCTCTAATTAGTGCTGAGGCTAACCAACACTGACACCATCACGATTTGTTGGCCACATTTCCTGAGGAGACCACCAACGTCACTGCAACTTCGCCCTTGAGTAGAAAGCTGAAGGGGAAAGGAAGCGAAGTCGACCAAAGACTACATGAAGGAGAATGGTGGAGAAAGAAAGAACTGAATTCAGTTGGACATCCTGGAACCAGGTGCACAAGGCAGCATTCCAGCAGGACAGTTGGAGAGCAAACATGGAGGCCCTGTGTGCTGTTCGGCATGAGGAGAATAGGTGAAGGTGAAGTTCTCGAATTACAGTGGAATAATACCATAAACTGTGAGGTTTGAGCTCATTGTGGTTGTGAAATTATTGTGATACTAAGGTAAAAATGTTATATTGGTACATGCCTGGTAGCCTCTACAATGCAAAGCTACATCTAGCTTCTGCATTATAATGCTCCACCTCTTCAACCCTCCAGAATTTAACAAGCACTGAGCTGCAGATGATTATTTTCCTAAGTGTTTTGCATATCTATTGTGTAGACTACTACTCGGAATCCTGAACCAACTGACTAATTATCAAAGTCATCATGAATTGAAGTAGGTGTATAGAAGCCTGGAAATCTTCAACGTCAAAAGCCAGCGGGTTCTCAGAACAGACACTGAGAACTTCTACCTTGGTTAATGTCCTGCTCAAGACAAAAGCCTTGCTGGTACAATATGTTCAAACACACCATACTGCTTTTGGGAAGACTTTAAAGTACTATCACTCCCCCTGCTTGCCATTCAGAAGGAGGTTGCCTATTTCGGTAGCATTTCTGGGCAGAGCTTGTGCTCCTGTAGTAAGATTTGTCCCATATATAATGCAGTACAATAATCTAATGAGTGCCTTATTTTTCATCTTATCTCATTATCTCTAGCCGCTTTATCCTGTTCTACAGGGTCGCAGGCGAGCTGGAGCCTATCCCAACTGACTACGGGCGAAAGGCGGGGTACACCCTGGACAAGTCGCCAGGTCATCACAGGGTGACACACAGACACAGACAACCATTCACACTCACATTCACACCTACGGTCAATTTAGAGTCACCAGTTAACCTAACCTGCATGTCTTTGGACTGTGGGGGAAACCGGAGCACCCGGAGGAAACCCACGCGGACACGGGGAGAACATGCAAACTCCGCACAGAAAGGCCTTCGCCGGCCACGGGGCTCGAACCCAGGACCTTCTTGCTGTGAGGCGACAGCACTAACCACTACACCACCGTGCCGCCCTGCCTTATTTTTACTGTGGCCAAACATTCCATATTGATACATTTAATATCACAGAACAAATTCGACCAAGTCATGTCAAATCACGTTATTTTCCTGATTATGCACAGTCACAGTTTAATAATTTGGCAATAAATCATTTAATATAGTTGTGCTTCTATTGCCATCCTTAACTGAACCGATATTGAAAGACAAGGAAAAAGAGACAGAGACAGCCAGAAAGCACTCTTCAAATCCTCGTGCAAATCTAAAACTGCCAAATTCCAATTTCATTAGTAATTCATAAGATACGAACACATTATAGGCTGGTTAGATAAGCACGAGACAACAATAAAAAGAAAAGAAGAAGGTCAGGTGCATCAGGTTGCTTTATTCACTGAGTCACAGCCTGATAGTCGCTCGCTCTCATACCACCGGTTAGTGGGAGGCCGAGACAGCATGGGAGACAGAGCAGACATAAATGCATGGCTTCATGTGTTACTATCAGGGAGGAGAGAAAAGAGGAGGAGGTCACACACAGGGTTACGCTCCCTTTTTTCCACCTGCACTGGGTCCTTACTCATGTACAGAGATACCCCACTGCACCTAAATCCACCCTCCCCCACTCTGTGTCCTCGGTGTCCCCTTCATTACTGATTAGCATGAGTAAGTGGTGTAATGTCAGTCGAGTCTGTCTGATCTCCTCAGGGTCGGTGTTAAAAAGCCAGACATCAAAACTCTGTCTCTGTACACATATCTATGAAGGTCTTCAGTCGTGCAGGTCATTTTGACGGTGAGTGGTTGTGTGTGGACAATAGCGACTGCTACTGATCTGAGGAGCTTCACCAGTCTAGAAAACTAGAACCTTTCTCTATCTGCACATTCCTCCAAATGGCCCGTACATAATCTGATCCCACCACCCACTCTTCGCCAGGTGACTGAGATCAGAGAGTTTAACTGTGCGTTTGAAGTGCACTTGCTTTTCCTGCTGCCACGGCACATCTGCACAGCAGCAGAGGAGTCTAAGAACACGGAGGGCAGTCCAGTGGTAGCAAATGATTGGAGGGCAATTGCTTGGGGGGGGGTTTTGCTCTCAGGAAAAAACATGGCAGGACAGGAAGCCAAGCAACATGAGAGTCAGAACAGCCCGTCTGTCTGTGGCCCACTAAGGAACGGCCAGATGAGACATCAATGAGACAACACGCCATCTGTTTCTATTAATACCTTCTGTCTGGCACACACAAAGAGAGAGAGAGAGAGAGAGAGAGAGAGAAAGAGAGAGAGACATGCAAACCTGCTGCACAAAGTCTATTTGCTTTAAAGCTGGTGGGTGATTTAAAAAAAAAAAAAAACTTGCATGCAAAGCTGCTGATGGCCATTATGTGCTGCTGCAACAAGTTGGGGCTAAGTAGCGCACAAAACAACACCTCCAAGTTGAGGATTTTCAGTTTCCCTTGCAATACTGGTTCAATGGTCAAACCATATACATTTCATAAGAAAACTAGTCTGCATGTAAAACAGGTATGGCAAGCAAGGCAATAACGTACATCGCTATATGCTTTCTTTGACATGAACTGCAGAATACATCTTGTGTAAGCTTAAAAAAAAAAATCTCTAAGCAGCACGATATTGCCCATCCTTATGAGAAAAGTTAGGAATATTATCATTTTGCAAAGACTTTCTTCAGCCACTCTGATTTCTCCGAAGGGCACATGACATTAACTCCGCACGTGATCATTTCTAAAGGCAGACTTATTAAAAAAAAAAACACACACCCCCTCTGCTCTGCTCTTTAATTCTGACTGACATCCCTTCTGCTGACAGACCAAAGTGAGCCATTCTTAAATCAACTGTCTTCCTAAGAGCTGCCAAGTCTTTGTTCACTTTCCTGTCTTGTTAGTTATAGCTGCGTCTTTGTAAAGATAAAAAAGATGAAAGCACTGAGTCACATGGCGGCAGTTAAGAACCGCGTGTCTTCATTGTGAATAGACAGCTTGGAGTCTTTGTATTGAGCAGATATGGGACAAAGTGTGCATAAAGGTAGCCTTTGTTCAGCTGTTTTGGAGGTGCTTTATCGTAACACGAAAGCAGATAGGGGCTCTGTACATGCCGAGGGATTGGTGAAGCTCCCGACTGTAACTGCATGCTGAGACATATATTTCACGCAGGTGGAGAACAAGATATCCCTGTGTTTCACAGCATACAGGTCGACATTCAGTCACACATAGTGCCTTTCAAGTTTCATATTAATAACCTTTGAACCATTTCTGTACTTCTGGCATTCTAATTTTTGGAAGTTATTGTAATATAACCCCCATTTGCAAGGTCATGTTCTATGTGCTTGATTCAAGTTGTGTTTGCTGGCTGCTTTGTTGTCTCTCCTTACACAGTAGGACCGCCTGGGGAACAATGCTGCTAATACCAGTTGTTGAACAAGTGCAGCCATACATTCAAAATACATTGCATCTATACATCTTCTACATCTCCAATACCTGTACGTTATCAAAGTGGTAAATCTTTATCACCTGGAGATAATAGTTATGCTATAGCCAAATCAGCATGAAGACAGTGTGTGATTTAACAAAAAGTGTTTTCATTAAACATGCTTAACAGTTGGTGGCTGTTATGTAATAGAGAAGAGTTAACTAATGGGTGGGAATTCACAAATGACCAAAAGTTTAACCATTTTTTGTACCCTGGTGGACAAAGACAATTTTTTCACATTGCAAAAGATTTTAAAGCAAAGAGGCTACTCTTTATGCAATGGAATAAAAATGGGACTTAAAATGCTAGCACTTGAGTCACAATAAGATGTTCTGCATGTTTCCTGAAATTTGAGCTACATATTTTCAGTTAGGTGCATTATTAATCTCTACTGAACCCTCAACATGCATATCAGGGCCACTAAAAAAAAAAAAAAAAAATGGTCCATTGGGGTAACGTCAATCTGAACCTGTTGAGCTAAACAACGTAAATGCAAGAGCCCATGGTGTTTCTCATAAACCACATGACTTACAGGCACCGTAAGTATCTACACGTGGACAAATTCCTATAGCTGGTTTATCCTGCTGGTTTGTCCCAACAGAGTATTCTCACTGGTTGTGATAAAGCATTTTACTGCCATCAAAATGGAAAGTATCTACTCCCACTAAATACCTAGCTGCTTCATTCCTCAGCTGGTTCTGCAACATCAGACATGCTGTGGTGCAACTATGAAGTTAGTTAGCCAGGGTACAAGACTGTACATGGCAGGAAAAATGTTGCCATCAATGCTGTCACACTGTATTTTAACAAAGCCACAGTAGGATGGTGAAGGAGCCTGGACGTAGGAGTATATGCTAATATCGTTATCGTGACACGTTTGGTCTTGATATACTTTTCTGCAGGTGTCTTCTGTACTTTTAGTACTTTTTGGCCCAATCATAGACAATAACAACCAGTAGTCTCACACTAACAAGTAGCTGATAAACACTGGCATCAGGGGACTTTGAACCAGAATTTTTTTCCTATTGGTTCGTTCCGAACAGAAACGGAATTTTAACGTTTCCGGTTTCGGGTTCCACCATTAAATAGACGTTCCCGAACCGGTTAGAACAAAAAAAATTTCGTTCCCGGAACGGTTAATTACGTTCCCTGTCAACTGTTTAACAAATGGCTATAAAATTATGTCTCTGTCTCATCCAGCTTAAGCCAAATGTAGGCTAATTCTATTACAACCTTCATTAAATAAGACAAGAAATAATTCAAAACAATTATTATTTCAAATGTTGGCGATTTGGATTCTCAGTATGTCTTCCCATCTACACAAACAGAAAAAGTGCCAAAAATGAAAGATAATTCGTTTCGTGTGTTACCAAAGGCTAGTCAGGCCCTATGCATTGATAGGCTAACAGAGGTTAACGTCATTTAATGTTTGTGAGCCTCTCATTAACGTGGACAAATATATTGATATCGTGTTTGAAATTGACGTTTTTGAATAACGATAGACTGCAATATTTACCTCTTATTTAAGATGTGGAGACGTGATAGTAGTCCACCCTCCCGCTCTCTCCATTCAGTCAGCGAACGTCACACAGAAAGTGAACCCCAGCAGGTCATAGAAACTTGCGCAGGAGAAGAATGACTATTATTTGTAGGCTACGGAAACTTTGAGGAACGAAATAAAAACCGGTATTAACCGGTTACCATTATTTTTAATAAGCGTTTCTGTTCCGGAACATAAAAAATAATAAAGTTTCTGGTTTCGTTTCTGTTCCATGTGAAATAGAAAAAGTTCCCGGTTTTCGTTTTCGTTCCTTGAACCGGTTCAAAGCCCTGACTGGCATACATCTAATTTCCTCATTGCCAGAGGGAACTGGCCAAGAGGAGACTTTGCATTACTGACAATCTGTTGTTGAAAAGTGCAAGTCCAGGAGTCACTAGCTTGCATGGGTGTATTGGTGCGTGGATGACCCTCAGGCTTTTTGCCCAAATATTGCACAATATTGACACTACAAGGTCAGAGTATCTCCACTGTATAAATCAAGTAACTTATTTTATTATGCATTTCCTGAAGCACAATTGACTCAAGTAGGGATGTAACTGGGGCCTAGTTAAATTAGGCCACTAGTTTGTTTATAATTTGGGAAACAGAACCAACAAAATAAAAGCGAATATCTCACACTTAGAAAGATAAAGTACAACTGTGTGAGTGGGATTAAAAAGCCAATCCCACACACATCCCTGAGATTATGAATTCGAGCGATGTAACTGAGGGCCAGACCTCAGAATTCACATACCATGCTAACTACAGACCATTTCTACCTCTGTTTTTGACTCCAGCGTTTTCAGGCAAGAATCATATTGAAAGAAAAAAAACAAACAAACATCTACATTCTTATCACTCACTCCAACTTACTAAGTTTCCCTCAGCAAGCTGTAGTTAACTAGCGAAATAGTACCTGCTATTTAATTTGGGTAGAGCCATTCGTATCTGGTATGTATACTAAGTAACTTTAAAAACGTACAATGGAATTCAACACGATATCACTTTAGATCCATGCATATATTTGAAATTTATGATATTGTATGTAATGCACACACATCTTGAAACATCGATAAAGGACATTTATTGTCAAACTCAAGAATTAATTCACAATAAAAAAATTCAAAGTGACAGTTGGTCCATGTTCGGACCGTCATGCTGGAGATTCTGGGTCTGTGTCGTCCAGGGGTCTCAGCAGCAGTGACTGAGGGTGTCAGGAATCTGTCACGGAGGTGAGCTAGCCTGATGTGCTGATCCTGAACTGGCGTCGTGACTCGAGGCTGACCAGGGCGTGGACGATCCCTGGTGCTCCCTGTCTGTCTGTAACGCTGACTCAAACGGGAAATGGTCGAATGATGAACACCGAAGTGCCGGGCGACCTCTGTCTGTGTACTTGCGGCACGCAACATCCCGATGGCCTGTTCACGTTGATTTTGGCTTAGGCGTGGCATCTTCAATAATGACAATTTTCCCATCGTTTCCCCCAGGTATTTATAGGCAAGATTGTGTGTGTACAGTGTATGCAAAATTTGTTTGAAAATTAAAGCCTGTCCATGTCATTGACTACCCGAGTCATATTGTACGTTATTGAGTACAACTCCCTTAAATTCTGATTTGAGCACAGATTTGGAACTTATTCGGGCGGAACGAAGTTATTTTTCCATTGTGATATATTTCTTTTCTTCTTGAGATAAACTCAGCACGAATTCAGCAAGTTTTATCAATGTGCGTTTTTAAAGTTACTTAGTGTATAATGCATTTTTTCCTCTGAAGCTAATAGTCACCTGAACACAGGGGTGGCATGGCTATCAGGAAGTTTTGGACTTACAGACAGGCTATCAGGATGTTCAAGAGAATTGTCCAGGTAGGCTGTTCGGTTTTCCTCTCTGTGTGTGTGTGTGTGCGCGTGTGTGTGTATCTGTTTGTTTCCCCCTTTTCTCTCACATGCTCTCTAACAAATGGCACGCACGCATGCGAACAGTTTCGTAGAGACCCTACACGTGATTGGTTCAGTCTGTTGAGTTTCGATTAACAGGTTTGTGTTCATGTGTGGACAATGAGGGAGAGTATGCACAAGAAAAAAAAAAAAGAAGACAGATGAGCAAAGTTAAAAAAATAAACTTTTACATTCTACATCTGTTGTTGGTGATTGTAATGTGTTAAACAGCATTGAGAAAGCAGTTATTCAATGCCTCGCTAAATAAGGCAAAAGAGTGATGAGCATTATTTCATATTGGCCTTTATTTTAGATCTGATTTGCTTTGTACTATAATTTCACAGATCGGGTTGTCTCTCAGAACATTCACTAAGCTACTTATAGGGAAAAATTGGCTGAAAGTAGATGACTAGATAGAGAAAGTGTGTCCAAGAGTGACAGTGCTTTGATCCTACAGTTAACAACCAAGCTTAAAGTGCATATCACGGGTAAATTCAGGAGCAAGATCAATGTAATTCTCCTATTTTATATTAAACTTTGGTCAAATATCTGTCACATTTTGTGCAATTTTTTTTAACCTTGCGCAATACCAGAAAAATTCAGTTGAAATCAAGCCGAATTGGTCCGCCTCTGAAAAAACTTGGCATTTGGATTTCCCGGGAAACATTGATTTTCGTGACGTCACGTGCGGGACACCTTCTGAATCCTATGTCAGCGCTGGTTTGTTTGTGAGAAAATGACCTGGTTGTTTTCTGCAAATTTCTTCAACGTTATCACGTAATTATTAAAATGGTTAACAGAGGTATCGTAGGAGGCTGTAGCAACACCAATCTTGATAGGATTAGTACTCATCATTTCCCGAAAGACCGGACAATGAGAGAGAAATGGGAGCGCTTCGTGCGAGGCACCCGGAAAAATTGGCTACATGCTACAGACTACAGCATTATTTGCGGATGCTCACTTCACAAGGCCCGATGACTTTGAGAACTATTTGCAGTGGGAAATGGGCTTCGTGAGGCAACTTGATCTGAAAAAAGATGCAGTTCCATCTGTTAGAATGCCCAACACTGTCTCCATCTGTGTCAGCGTCACCAAAGGAACCAGCCGTGTTCGTCTCCCCTGACAGAAGGCAAAGTGCCGCATCCACCGAGGCCCTCGAAGCCGAGGACCTCGAAGCCGAGGACCAAGCACAGCCAAGAAAAAGACCAAGAAAATCAGCAGTTCACAAGTTGACTGTTGCCAGGGTAAGAAATAATTCTGACATCTCATTATATTCTTCATCCAAAGGTGAAGTAACATTGCGCTCAGGTGACAATTCCATATCTCATCTCATTATCTCTAGCCGCTTTATCCTGTTCTACAGGGTCGCAGGCGAGCTGGAGCCTATCCCAGCTGACTACGGGCGAAAGGCGGGGTACACCCTGGACAAGTCACCAGGTCATCACAGGGCTGACACATAGACACAGACAACCGTTCACACTCACATTCACACCTACGGTCAATTTAGAGTCACCAGTTAACCTAACCTGCATGTCTTTGGACTGTGGGGGAAACCGGAGCACCCGGAGGAAACCCACGCGGACACGGGGAGAACATACAAACTCTGCACAGAAAGGCCCTCGCCGGCCACGGGGCTCAAACCCGGACCTTCTTGCTATGAGGCGACAGCGCTAACCACTACACCACCGTGCCGCCTTACAATTCCATATTTCAATGCAAAATCGCTAGCTGCTAAACTTGGTCTACACAGGCTGTGCACTGAAACCGTGCAAGCTCTCGCAGCCTGCTGGCGCTTCCGCAGGTGACGTCACGAATCTGGCTCCAGACTCCCTTGGGATTTTTCCAGACGTGTTTTATTTTATTTTTTTCTGCTGTAGACAGATGGCCTTGTGCAAAATTACCCTTCTGGATGAGTGTGCAAATGGACATACTTTCATATAAAAAACAAAATTGGTCCAGGATATGCCCTTTATTATGAGCTACCAAGGCTATACTTCACCTTGGTTGTTTCATTCTATGGCACACATATTGCAAACAGCAAACTGCATATTAGTGCAGTGCTGATGCTCCAAGATTTTTGAAATCGATCCACCAGTGCTACCTGACAAAGTCTAATTTTGCATTGCTTAACAAAGAATTAAGCTGATGCACTATTAAAGAAATTATCGAAATATTATCTATTAAATATATATAAAAATGAGCTGAATTGTTTTTTCATCTTTAGCACATTGCTTATTTGATTAATATTTACAAGAGAGCGTACTTAAAACAGGCAAATGATGGAGGAAGCCACTGCAGCGTCCAGCAAAGAAGTCAAGTTTATTTTTATAGCGCTTTTAACAATAAACATTGTCGCAAAGCAGCTTTACAGAATTTGAATGACTTAAAATATGAGCTAATTTTATCCCTTATCTATCCCCAGTGAGCACGCCTGTGGCGACGGTGGCAAGGAAAAACTCCCTCAGACGACATGAGGAAGAAACCTCGAGAGGAACCAGACTCAAAAGGGAACCCATCCCCATCCGGGCAACAACAGACAGCATGACTATAGCATTAACAGTCTTAACGTAGTAACTGTACTCTATTATGCAGTTACTAGTTACTCTATTATGCAGTAATAATATTTAGGACAAATGTAAAAGGTCACCTTCAAACAAATTTCCTTGATTTTTTTTTTCCCAGTCCAAATGATAATTTTTAATAGCTGTGCTCATAATTAAATGAATTTCATTTATTTTTCTCATTAGATACCAAACAATCCATTATGAATAGGCTAGTAATAACAGTATAATAACAATAGTAATAGCTCAAATAATCAAGTCATGCTATGCTTCCTGCATTGTATTAATCTTGGATCTTGGCTGCAAGCTTTTTTTTTTTTTTTGGTACTTGTTTACATTTCTTTTTTCTGATCCACATAAATGGAAAGAAATGCAAAAAAAAAAATATTAGACAAAAGAAACAATTCATACAACAAATAATGGAGTTACCAAGGAGTCTGAAAAAGCTGTAAGTTGGATAAGGGTTGCGAAACACTAGAAATGTAAATATCAACATGAAAAAATCTCTTTCAATAAGGAAGGTGTGTGTTCTGGAACCAACACAACTGCAGGGATGAGAGTGGGTGGTCACCAAAAAAGCAGAAAACAAGATGGTGCCCGAAGCCGGGGGTCTGGGAGGAATACCCCCCCATGAAAATTTTGAAAAAAAGGCCTTACAAACCACTTTTCCTGCAATCTGAGCCGTAGTAGATAAAAAAATCTGTTGTCTTTTTTATATATTTACATGAAAATATGTTTCAAATCAATAGGAGTATTGTTTGAATTCAAAATAAAATCACATTCTACATTCAAGGGTATGGTTATAATTTATGATCAACAAAAATGACAAACTAAATTCACATTAAACGTAAGTTTCATTAATTATCAAAATGTTCATATATTAAATAAAATTTCTTAGGGAGAAAAGGTCAGTCACCCTGTGTCCTCATTAGTTGCATATGATTTCGAAGTCTTTTGAAATATTTAAGGTTTTCAAAACTGTCAGCATTAATTCAGATTTACTGACCATCATATACATGTTCAATGTATTAAATCAAACGAATGCTAAGTTTATGGGATAATGTCTATGTACACTTTATACAATTATTTATAGTTCACACTCACTTCTCATTTTCATTTAATAATTTCGACTTCTTCAGCCTTTTGGCCAAAGACAAAAGCTTGTCAGTCCTCTCTCTGTTTTTTATACCAGCATCGATTTCACGTACCTTCGCTTCGTCTCGCTTGTCAATTGTATTCGGCATTTTGAGTAAAAAAGCCGATACGAAAGAGAAACGTATTTTTGAAGCGCAGCGACGATGAACATGTGCAAGTTTCGATAAAATAGAACGATGCAGGTACTTTTGTAAGAACTGTTATGATTGGCTTTTGTTCTCTCCCACACTCTTGTAAGAACTGTTATGATTGGCTGTCATGCTCTCGCCAGCAATGTTTTGGCCAATTACATTGTAGATACGAGTAACACGTATTCTACCGCGAGACTTAGCGAGACTAAAGATGGCGAAAATGTAAACATGTAACATCGTCGTATGCTTGAGTATCACAAAGGAACATACCCCAACCCCCTTCAATGAAAAAAACATCTCAACGGATTTGGCATAATATCGATTTTCGCTCAGAAAAAGCGGAAATCCGCCGAAAAGTGGAAAACTCTCATCCCTGCAACTGACTCCCTTTCAGTTACTGACCTGCACATTTACAAGCACAAAGTTGATTCGTAGCAAAAGCAAAGCAAATCTTTATTTTTTCATACTAAACACTAAAATTTACAAATAACAAAAACATAAAACAGTATGATGCTGCCTAGAAATAACTGAAAAGCTAATCGAGCTAGGCAGCAAATTCGTGTTTCAGCACTGAACAGATCTTAATATCAAGCCACCAAACAGTTTTCTCAGCTGTAAAACAGATTAATCTAATATTAACAGCTCCTCAGTCCAGCAAATCCACCTTCGCTCAGTCTTGTTTACTGCTGGCCAATTCCAGCATTACAGATGCGACACTCATAGTGACTTGCAAAGTGTCTCACTGCATGCACAAGCTTAATGTCAGTCAAACAGTTTGCATATCTTGTCATGTAATCTTTCCAAGACAAAATCACATTCAAAAGTATGATATTTACATCTATGGAAAAAGATTAAGAGACCACTTTAATGGTGGTCACCATTGTGTGTGGATGTGTGAGGCAATATTTGAAAATGAGTGCGGTTTCACAGACTACCGCCCGAGAGCGTGGGCTGGGGGATGTGGGCCACCTACCTCTGATTAGAGGGCATCAACATCCTTTATATAAATTTCATGACATAGAAAAGCACCAAAAAGTTGACTCTACATCAGCATCGGCCTTGTAAGTTTCAGGATGATTTAAACCAGTAAACGGCGTTTTGAGCCATTTTCAACCACAAAAATTTTGATTTTGATAAAAATAATTGTCAATATTAACACCATCATTGATGTTTCATCACAGTACAGTCATAACATTTGGTTTACAGCTCAAAAACACGTATGCAGCATCTCTTTAATATAGACAACCCAAGTATACATGTTAAAAGTGACTCTCTTCACTGTGTAATTATATCATATCATAAGCTAAGATATTTACATAGGACTTCTAGATAGATTTTAACTTTACAGAAAGCCTCATGGGCGGCGCGGTGGCGTAGTGGTCAGCGCTGTCGCCTCACAGCAAGAAGGTCCGGGTTCGAGCCCCGTGGCCGGCGAGGGCCTTTCTGTGTGGAGTTTGCATGCTCTCCCCATGTCCGCGTGGGTTTCCTCCGGGTGCTCCGGTTTCCCCCACAGTCCAAAGACATGCAGGTTAGGTTAACTGGTGACTCTAAATTGACCGTGAGTGCGAATGGTTGTCTGTGTCTCTGTGTCAGCCCTGTGATGACCTGGCGACTTGTCCAGGGTGTACCCCGCCTTTCGCCCATAGTCAGCTGGGATAGGCTCCAGCTTGCCTGCGACCCTGTAGAACAGGATAAAGCGGCTACAGATAATGAGATGAGATGAGAAAGCCTCATGCTAAATATCACAATATGCACTGACATGTTGAAACAGATTTGTGAAATAAAAGATGACCTAGAACGTATAAATTCCTGTCTTTCAATTGCCATTAATGGCATCTGGTTACTCCTCTTCAAATAATTCATGTTAAAATGGAACATATTATGAAAAACCCACTTTTTCAGTGCTTGTGCACATACGTTTGGGTATCTGGAGTGCCTACTCACCCATAGACTCTGAAATAAGACAACCCAGTCCGTTTCTTTTGTGCTGCCTATTTTAGAAACCATGCTTCAAAAAGCCGTTCAGACTTGGCTTCCCCTTTCTATGTCACAAGTGGAGCTCCTTGGAATTATTCCATCCCTCGTCTGAGTGTCTCCACTCATGGTTTCAGAACTGCTTTTATGAATGAATATTCATGAAGAAAGTGCTACTTGATTGGCTGGCAGAAGAGGGGAGGTGGGGTGAACAGTGGTTCATTATCATTTCAAGGAACAGGAACTCAAATTGTCCATTTTGAACAGGGCTGTTTAGCCAGGATGAGAAGGGAGCAGTGGTGCTTTATCCTTGTGCTATTTTAACCAAAGCATGCCACAGACTTTTCATTAAAGGGCATATTCTGGACCAATTTCTTTTTTTAATATGAAAGTATGTCCCTTTACACACTCATCCAGAAGGGTAATTTTGCACAAGGCCATCTGTCGACAGCAGAAAAAAATAAAATAACAAAACGTGTCTGGAAAAATCCCAAGGGAGTCTGGAGCCAGATCTGTGACGTTATCTGCGGAAGCGCCAGCAGGCTGCGCGAGCTTTGCACGGTTTCAGTTAGGGATGTCCCGATCCGATCACGTGATCGGAAATCGGGCCCGATCACATGGTTTCAGACTCGATCGGAATCGGGCATTGCCTCCCGATCAGGGATCGGATATATATCTATATAATATATTCTCATTTTTAACACATCAATAGCTATGCGTTGGCACAGAGTGAGACCAGACCTCTTGTCTCAACACAGCAACATCAACGCGTGCGGCATGACATCACTTTGTAGCGGAGACGCTATTGGTTATTGGCTGCCTGTTGCCGGCAAAGTTGAACACGGAAGCAGTTCGAAGCGGAAAGCAAAGCATGAGATCATTTTTTTTTCGTTGGATGACAAAAGAAACGGGCTCAAACCTGAAAGGGTAGAAATGCTTGTTTTCATCAAGAAAAACGTTCATTTCCTTAATTGAAATTACTGTACACCACTGTGAGATGCGTTCTTAAAAGCAAATTACTGGCACTGTGGCACTTTTTTTTTTTTTATTTGTTTACATTCCTGCCAGGTATTTTAAGGTTATTTTTTTTAATTTGTTATTTATTGTTCAAACTGCCTCACGTAAGTGCTCTGTTTGCTAACGGAGTTGTTGGATGTTAAAATAAGGTGTTAAATAAAAAATGAGGAACATCCTGGATCCGTTTCTTTCCTCTTCTTTATTTTTTATGGATTATAAGAAGTATCGGATCGGGACTCGGTATCGGCAAATACTCAAAATCAAATGATCGGTATCGGATCGGAGGGCAAAAAAACCTGATCGGGACATCCCTAGTTTCAGTGCACAGCCTGTGTAGACCAAGCGCTCCCATTTCTCTCTCGTTGTCCGGTCTTTTGGGAAACGATGAGTACTAATCCCATCAAGATTGGTGTTGCTACACCCTCCTACGATACATCTGTTAACCATTTTAATAATTACGCGATAACGTTGAAGAAATTTGCAGAAAACCACCAGGTCGTTTTCTCATAAACAAACCAGCGCTGACGTAGGATTCAGAAGGAGGCGTCCCGCACGTGACGTCACGAAAATCAATGTTTCCCGGGAAATCCAAATGCCAAGTTTTTTCAGAGGCGGACCAATTCGGCTCAAATGGCTTGATTTCAACTGAATTTTTCTGGTATTGCGCAAGGTAAAAAAAAATTGCACAAAATGCAAAATGTGACAGATATTTGACCAAAGTTTAATATAAAATAGGAGAATTACATTGATCTTGCTCCTGAATTTACCCGTGATATGCACTTTAAGACCTCAGGGAACTGTGCCAACATGTGGAAAAGGGGTATGTCATCTTTAACTTCGGATAACAATTTTGGACATATTTTATTCCTTATAACTACAACAGCAGGGGTGAACAATGTCCCAGTCCAGGCAGCTGAGACATGCTGATTATGTGCCCAGGCCAGTGGCAGATTTAGAACATTATGACTGGGGTTGCCAAGGTGGGATGCAGAGCTAGTGTGTTGTGGCTATAACCAAATGAGACTTAATGCCAGATAAGCTCAATGTGCAAATACTATACATTGCATGTCTGACCCCATGTTCATGATGCTAACTGGGCTAAAACCAACTGTCATGTTTAGAGTGTATAGTATTTTTCCCCACCGTCCACCCATGTACAGATTAAGAAAGAAAATATGATATCAAAAGCATTAAGGCTGGGTGACTGCTCTCCCCTCACTCACATGAAATTACACAATCATTACAGCCAAGAGGAGCATTTTACAATAAAGTTGCACAGTGGCAGAAGGGAAGGGCCAGACAGGAACTGACTGGTGTGCTGAGTTGCCAAATATCAGTTCGTTTCCAACTGTACTTTCCGAATGAACAAGGACTGTGTGTGCCATTATTTTTTGAAAGAAAGGGCATACACGTGCACATGTATGAGGCATTCCTTCTTTTAAAAGTAAAGGCAGAGGTAGTCGGTGTCCGTGTTATGCAGTCAGTAACTGGAAGCATGCGTAGCTCAGCTCCGACGTTTCAAGAAAACAAGAGAAAAGGAGAAAGAGACAGGGGCTTTATCCATCTTTTTCCTCTAACTCGCATACATTTCCTGATCTCTGGGCTGGGACGTTCTTATTACTGCATGAATGAATGCATTTAGGTCGCGCCACTGTGTCCACGTCTAGACAAGCAGGCTAGACTGAGCTCATTTCAGAGGAATCTGGCAGACCCACTGTAGCACTAGACCGTGCCTTTCTCCCCACACCCTGCAGCTGAAACTCAAATGCAGCACTTATTTCTGACAAGGTGGGTTTTTTTTTAATCTTTCCTTGAAAACCTTACTGTCCTCAACTTCTTGAAATAAAGTTTCTCAGGTTATCTATCTATCTATCTATCTATCTATCTATCTATCTATCTATCTATCTATCTATCTATCTATCTATCTATCTAATACACCCACCTTAGCATGAAAGCCTTTCTTGTGTTTAGTATCTCTTTGCAAATGGGAAAATCTCTCTGCAAACATTCGCAATGGAAGAGTAAAGATAGGATTTTTCCATTAGGGAAGTGTGCGTATGCATGCATGAAATGCAACGTAACCACAAGTGCACTGGCATTGCGGCGTGGCAGAGATAGTGCGTAATCAGGCTCTGGGTGTTCACCGAAAAAAAAGCACAACGCAAGCACTTGTAAGGACACAGGAGGAGGGCAGTCACCTTTCCCCTAATCCTCATTCAGCATTCCTCTCCATACAGTCTACATAATCTGCAGGTAGCCATGAAATAAAAGGCCTAAAATGGAACAAGGAAAAAAAAAAGAAAATAATGCTTTAGGACAGAGAAGGGAAAGAAGCATGAGAATTTGGCATTCGACTGACGAAACTGCAGTTTGCAGGGCATTATCGCGGCTTTGTTCCGCATTAAAACGTTTGCAAGACTTTACATTTTGGAAGGACAAAAGTGCAAAAACAAAGCGAGTCAGTACAATCACCAGCCAACCATCAAACTTCTCTATACTGAAATGGACTCATTCGCACACAAACACACACACGGTTTTGCAAAATGCAGTCTGTATGAATCCGTTCTGCATTACACTGCTACATGAAGGTGTCATGCTCACGTGCTGGAGTGTCTAGTTTGCATCTTTCTTTCTGACACAGCTGTGTGCGTGTGTGATCAATGACTGAATGATTAAAAAATATTTAAAGCAGCCAATGAATAAAATGATTTCGTGCGATTTCAATGCAATGCACTGCAGGGGTTAACATGTTTCCATTGGCTAACTTCATTTTCTGTAAATAAAAGTTTTACACTAGGGTGGCACGGTGGTGTAGTGGTTAGCGCTGTCACCTCACAGCAAGAAGGTCCGGGTTCGAGCCCTGTGGCCGGCGAGGGCCTTTCTGTGTGGAGTTTGCATGTTCTCCCCGTGTCCGCGTGGGTTTCCTCCGGGTGCTCCAGTTTCCCCCACAGTCCAAAGACATGCAGGTTAGGTTAACTGGTGACTCTACATTGACCGTAGGTGTGAATGTGAGTGTGAATGGTTGTCTGTGTCTATGGTGGTGTTTACATTAGACCGTATCCGTCTCGTTTTCGTCGCGGATGCACTGTCCGTGCACATTAAAATGCCGGGAAATGACTCCACAGGCGGAACAACTTGAATCCGCCAAGGCCCATGTATTCAACCCAGTTCGTATCTGATCCGGTGCTGTGTAAACATTGAGGAACGAGGAAACGCAGTGCTGAGCTCTAGCTGACGTCGTCATTGGACAACGTCACTGTGACATCCACCTTCCTGATTCGCTGGCGTTGGGATCACACACACAGCGGCTCAGTCCCGAATCACTGCTCGTGCGCTTCACTCGCGCGCTCTGTGAGCTGCGCAGGGCCGGAGTGCGCACCCTCCAGAGGGCACTCGCTGTTCAGGGCGGAGTGATTTGGAGCGCAGGAGGAAGCGCTGAGCCGCACTGAGGTTTATTTACACATTTCAACTTATTTAGCTCCTTCAGGCGCTTAAACTCAGTGAGAACATGAACATCACAGCCAGGTGTGTTTATCTGCTGGAGAAGGTGTTCGCTTGCCATCCTTCCATTTGCAAGTGGTGAGTGACTTGCGCATGCCCGATATGCACTGGGATCATGTGACGTGCCATCTAATTAGTCATGTGATTAGCGTATTCGTGTATTGGCGTTGCTGTGTGCACGCGAATCGTTTTAAAAACGTTAATCTGATGATCTGCTGATACGGTCTAATGTAAACACCACCTATGTGTCAGCCCTGTGATGACCTGGCGACTTGTCCAGGGTGTACCCCGCCTTTCGCCCGTAGTCAGCTGGGATAGGCTCCAGCTTGCCTGCGACCCTGTAGAACAGGATAAATCGGCTACAGATAATGAGATGAGATGAGATTTACACTAGTAATAAAATAGCAGCATGTGTGGTATCAGATTTCCTGATGCAGAGATGGTTGGATCGATCGCCTGATACACAACATTTTGAATTTGTGTAGCCATTTTGTAGATATCAGTCCCAGTGTGCTTATTAATATCCACCTATCTTTATGCTCTTGTGATATTCTAATGGTAAGCACGATTAGCATCCAGTTCAGCTGACTGACATTGGAGGAGGCAAGTTACTAAGAACCATGTCAGTACTTCGTCAGATGAGACTTGTTGCCAGCTATTTCTCTGCAAACTCCTCTAACTACCACTTTATTTGGGCCAGTCCAGGAAACTGAAAAACAGCTTGGTTAATGAATGTGCAGTGCATCTACATAATATTTAAAGTCTCAGCATTCTTGTGGCTCACTTGAGCTGATCAAGTGCAAGAGGTAAAGAGATAAAGTGAAAACAGCTTATTTTTGGGAGCTGACACATGGCAAATGCACACATCAGTAGATAAAGCTTCTACCTAAGTGGTTCTTAAATGCAGACACGCAAATGTTGCAGACTCCTCATGAACGTCACAACCACACACACACTTTGACTGAGACTAAACAGCATTTGACTTGCAAATGAGTGTGATAAGAGGCATTCTGGGGGATCCTTACATGATAAAAAAAAAAAAAAAGGCACCTCTATACTCAAAGAATCCAGAAATAAAGAAAACAAGAGCAAGAAATAGAAAATAAGCAATGATGCACAGCTACAAGAATGCAGGATGAAAGTGATGACACATCACCCAGGCATGACCGTGGTAAACGATCCATTCACACCATTAATGTATTTGGCTGATGCTCTTTTAAATACATCATCATGCTGCTCATCTTCAAATGACCTCAGATGGAATTAATATAATATTTGGAAATGACCTGGATGCAGGCGGCACGGTGGTGTAGTGGTTAGCGCTGTCGCCTCACAGCAAGAAGGTCCTGGGTTCGAGCCCCGTGGCCGGCGAGGGCCTTTCTGTGTGGAGTTTGCATGTTCTCCCCGTGTCCGCGTGGGTTTCCTCCGGGTGCTCCGGTTTCCCCCACAGTCCAAAGACATGCAGGTTAGGTTAACTGGTGACTCTAAATTGACCGTAGGTGTGAATGTGAGTGTGAATGGTTGTCTGTGTCTATGTGTCAGCCCTGTGATGACCTGGCGACTTGTCCAGGGTGTACCCCGCCTTTCGCCCGTAGTTAGCTGGGATAGGCTCCAGCTCGCCTGCGACCCTGTAGAAGGATAAAGCGGCTAGAGATAATGAGATGAGATGAGACCTGGATGCAAGCATACATCATGAGCAGGAGAAACGTAATTACTGAAAGGACTGTATCTGATACCTAAATACTCTTTCTGCTTGTCTGAGCTGTATATGCGTGGTAGCAGTGGCGGCTGGTAGTCTTTCAAACAGGGGAGGCTGGTCGGTTACGATATTTCCAGATTTTAAAAGAAAAAAAACATCAATTTTGCCCATACTCTTGCCTCTGATCTGGCTGATTGTTGGCAGCGTCACAAACTGTGAAATAACAGGTTCTTTTGGCCCATTAGCCTATTGTCCAATATACATGATGGTGGTGTTGGGGGGGGTATATTTTAACATTTTAAAATTGTGGCATGTTGTTTAAAAATTGATCATTATTGAAAGCAGCTCTTTGTCAGGAACCTCAGCAGTAGAGCTGGGTGCCACACATTTCATTCAATGACACTTTCCCTATATTTTACTTATTTTGACTGAGAAATGTTTTATTGACAATTTTGATAACCCTTCACTTTTAATCCAGGTCTGTAGTGTGAAATGTTCTCGGCTGTGTTTTTGTTTAAAAATGTTTTCCAAATTGTAGCTGTGTTTAATTCATATCCAGAAAAATATATATTCCAATATAATATACTCAGCATAAACCTTTTAAATAGATTCTATATTTTTGGTCCATCCATGACATATTACTAAAGTAGCCTATTTACTGTTGTTGATGTGGGTCACTTGCTGTTAGCCAATTCACTTTCTCGTACCAGGAGAGCTGAAAGGAACGAGTATTATTCCCTACCTTTTTCACCAAGTCAATTTGAGGCGTTGGTCTACCCTGCTCTTTAATTTTAATTTTTTCCTCGAAAGGAAGACTGGCAAATGGCTTCGCCAAAATTAAATCAGCAATGCTTGGCCTCCGTGCGCAGCTTTCTTGCTAGCTGACTAGCCCCCTCAAGTTCAGTCACTCAAATAAACGAAATTTCTGGAACTAAGATAGCAAACTTGACAACACTATATTTACACTTTATTTACAATGAAAATATATACAAACTAAAAAAGCTGGTAGAAACCGTATGCAATGAATGAAATCGAAATGTAAGCTGATCTCTTACAATACACCACAGCACTCGCGAATCCGCATGGGACTGAACTGAGATTCACCGCTGCCTGTCTATAGTTGAAACGAGCTGTCAATCAAAGAAAATATCCGGCCGCTTTCACCAATCACCAGTCTCCTCGCGGAAACTGCCATGTCCCTCCCATGTGAGGCTGGGAGTCCGTAGGCGGGCATTTTCGCAGTATTTGTCCAATAACCGTCTTGCATTTTGAGATTGAAAAGCCCATAGCTCCCAAATGCCATTGAAGTCCACTGAGGCTGGGAGTCCGTGAGACTCAGTGGGCGGGTGTTTTCGCAGTATTTGTCCAATAATCGTCTTGCATTTTGATATTGAAAAGCGCAGAGCTCCCAAATGCCATTGAAGTCCACTGAGGCTGGGCTGCATCGCGCTGTCACGAGGGTGAAAAACTCACGCGCACATTAAAGTTATAAGGGAATGATTTCGCACTGTAGTTGGGTTGAGCACATATATTTCTATGATTCTGGATCTGAAATAGCAATGTTATAAGGTCGGCTATAACATAAGCCTAGCGCAATTCATCCTACACGATGTTCATCATTTTTAGAGGAGGCTGAGCCTCCCTCGTTGTCTTAGAGCAATCGCCCGTGCGTGGTAGTGATAATGAATACATGAAAATAGGTGACTGAAACATGTTTGTGGAATATTTGATGGTGTTTTCATGATTATTTTGGTTGGTGTTGTTTTGATGATGTCAGAATAAATCAGAAGCTAATCACACAATGATTCACGTTTCTTGAGCTGACTTTTTGGAGGTTTGATGAGTGTGATGAGTTTAATGAAGATGTCGTCTTCTGGGAAATCTGGCCTGATCCAAGCCCTTTGTTTGGCTAAACACATTCCATTCTGAATCTGGTTTAATGATGCAGTGTAACTGAGCAGAAACTGACTGCTCCAAGCTAAATCCATTAGCTGTGAGCTTAGAAAACCATCATAATTGCACAACACCCATGACAGCCATTGGTTAAAAACAGAGTAGCCTTCCAAGGTTAGTCGGCTAATGCTAACTAGGCAGGGACAGTGCAGTGACAGTTTGTCAGGCTCATGGAGTATTTCTGCTCAAATAGTAGAAGGCTCTGCCCAATAGAAATAGTTTTTGCTCAGTAAGAAAGAAAATGGAGCCAATATTGATTAGGACAATTATCCTTGTAGAAACATTGGTCTTTGCCCCTCTAATATCACAACCTTCATTTCCTTGTGATAAGCTTTCTAACAAATCGTAAAATCTCCTGATGTTTGTATGGCTGTTTCTATGACTTAGCGCATTCACACGATGCAAGAAATGTAAATAATTCTAGTCAAAATAATGCAGGCCATTCTTTAACTTTAATCGGAGGAATGTGCTGCTTTGCAAAGCATATCACAATCAAATACATATTTCATGATTCTATCTACATTCACTGGATCTGAACAATCCCGCGCTCTGATTGGCTACTCTACTACTAGGATATCAGCTCATATACCATGAGTAGAGAAAAACAAAATGGCAGCTTTATCATCAAGTATTTACAAGAAACAGAAATAGCTAAAAGAATACACCACCTCACCCCACCCCACCCCACCCCACCCCGACACACACACACACACACACACACAAAATCTCCTGTTCCACACTCCAGCCCAATCGGTGGTGGTAATGCACCTTTAAGTTGGTTTGCCACCCACCAAAAAAAACCCTAAAGAACAACAAAATGGCGGTGTGTGTTGCTAAACCAACCGAGGACGAAATAAAAACTACAAAAGTAAAACCCCCAAAAATACAAAAAAAAACCCCAACAAAATATGGAATAAAAGTATTCAGGGTTTTTTCTAGAAAAATTTAGTATGAGGGCGCTCACCATGGTGAGGGAGCGAAGCGGAGGGGGAGATGGTGCCGGTTGTCCTCCCCCCGCCGTGCAAAGCCTTTGAAAAATGCTCCAACGGGACATTCTGAGGCTGTCTGAGAGGGAAATTGTAACAAATTGTCTGTCAACATTGAAAAAGAAAGAAGTAATCTTCTTCTGCCCCGGACAGTCTTTGGCTTTCTTCCGCTTCGTGCCGCGGGATGACATCTTTAAATGCCCAAGTGTCAACAAAAACAACTCGCAAACTACTTCTGTCAAAAGCTCCCGCGCCGGTGGGTGAAAGGTCATTCAGTCTCGAGAAATCTCGCTCTACAAGTCAGCTGACCTTGTATGTAACCCATGTCAAATCTCACGAGAGCAGCCGCGACAAGTAAACAACTAAACAACATGGCGCCTCAGTCTGGAAAACGCCAATTCGGATTGTTTTTGCACCGTCTGGAGGTGTAGCTACTATGATTGGAATATTTTTGGAGCAATTATAACGTATTTGATGATCAGACACATTGTCACAGTGTTGCTGGGATGTTTTCACGGAGTCGGTAAGGGGGCGCACGCCGAGAGTAAGAGGGCGCAGCGCCCCTGTTCCACCGTTTAGACGAAAGCCTGGTATTTGATGGTGAGAACGTATCTTGTTTTATTTTTCAATAATTATCATCATCATGTTTTTCACAAATTGCTGCTGTCATTTCGCCAGTTTGTTTACATTCTAAGCGGAAATGGTTTTGTCGGACGTTTTGTATAAAGTTTTTATTTATCAAATTTGCAAAAAATAAAAATACTCCGTTTCACAAAATCCAGCGACCATAGATAGAATAAAACAGTAATTCCATTCAATCTCGTCGTACATGGCTTATAGCCGACTCTGCGCTACACTACTCGTCAGCTATTAGCTCATGTATGACTCAATTTCATGGAATAACTGTTAAATATAATAATATAATATTCTGACCATACCATGCAACACTAATATGTATGCGCCTCTCTGCTGGATACCTTACCAGCCTGCACTGTTCATCTCATCTCATTATCTGTAGCCGCTTTATCCTGTTCTACAGGGTCGCAGGTAAGCTGGAGCCTATCCCAGCTGACTACGGGTGAAAGGTGGGGTACACCCTGGACAAGTCGCCAGGTCATCACAGGGCTGACACATAGACACAGACAACCATTCACACTCACATTCACACCTACGGTCAATTTAGAGTCACCAGTTAACCTAACCTGCATGTCTTTGGACTGTGGGGGAAACCGGAGCACCCGGAGGAAACCCACGCGGACATGGGGAGAACATGCAAACTCCGCACAGAAAGGCCCTCGCCACCCACGGGGCTCGAACCTGGACCTTCTTGCTGTGAGGCGACAGCGCTAACCACTACACCACCGGCCTGCACCGTTCAACCGCTAATAAATCAGAATATGCACATTGCAATACCTTTTTTACTTTGCTGGCTAATCAAGGCTTTTGTCTGGTCTCTTCAATAAGACCTAAGTTTTATTATGGTCACTATGATATGAGAGTGAAGGGTATCTCTCACTGAAGAGTCTAAAAATCAGACTCTTCTCCATGGTAATCCCACAATGGCAGAATGAGTTGCATGTGAAGGATGTCTCAGACGTTACTGTCAGCACAGGCCCCACATATGGCACTGGAGTTGCTAAGAAGCCTCTCAGTTGCTTTAAAATAATTGATTTGGGATTCATGCTCTTTTCAGTGAGGGGAAAAAAAAAAAAAAAGCGTGTGAAGGCTTCATAGTCAATATCGCTCAGAATAACAGAGAAGGTTAAGACATTTAAATATTTAGGTGCTACAGTGACATACAGAAACTGTCCAAAAAATATGAAAGATAATTTAAATTGCTTTCAACATATAAGGCCATACATCCATGTAAGTGCAATGTCATGATTATATCGTCTTGGTTTTTGGTCTGGATCCAGGCATACCAATGAACAATAACATCTCGAATGCCCCTTTTCCGTCAAAGCAGTTCCAGGGCTGGTTCGGAGCCAGTGCTTAGTTTGGAACCGGGTTTTCTGTTTCCACTGACAAAGAACTGGCTCTGGGGCCAGAAAAATCAGTTCCAGGCTAGCACCAACTCTCTGCTGGGCCAGAGGAAAGAACCGCTTACGTCAGTGGGGGGGGGGGGGGGGGGGGGGGGGGGGGAGTTGTTAAGACCAACAACAATAAGACCGCGAAAGATCGCCATTTTTAAGCGACGAGAAGCAGCAGCTGTACAAACGCGAAGTCATCCATTATTATTGTTGTTGCTGCTGCTGCTTCTTCCGTGTTGTTTTTGCTTCGATATTCGCGCCAAGGTTTATGCAAACATAGCGACGTAACTGACGTATACAGCGACATAATGACCGGTCTCCCCTTAGCACCGCGAGCTATGGAAAAGCAAACTGGTTCTCAGCTGGCTCGCAAGTTGAACGAGTTGTGAACCAGCACCGGCCCCGAACCAGCCCTGGAACTGATTTGGTGGAAAAGGGGTATAAGAACATCTTACTGCACATGACACTTTACAGATTACTCACTCATTCTTGTCATGAAAGCTTAAACAGAGACATGGGTTGTAAATTACCTACAGATCGAAGCCCTATGTACATTATGTCTGTGGCATAATATGTAATATTTTTTTCACGGAGCTCTGACGACTCACTCATTCACAACAAACATAATAGCAATTTTTGTCAACATTTATTTTCGCATTTCTCAGGAGAATAGCATTAATTTTACAGCATGGACAGCGATAACGACAGCGTTCACAGTGAAAGCAAGTTTTACTACCCTGAGGAAGAAGAAATAAAATAAAACATTTCAGGAGAAAGCTAAAAACCTGTAACTGTTGCTAACACCGAGCAAAAACATGGCTGAATCCTGAATGACTCAATTTTGTATAAATAGGGGACTACATAGGCGGCAAAATGTAGTTTTTTTCCTGCCATGGAAGTGCACTTGTATACCGAGGAGGAAGCCATTTGCATTACAGTCGTGAATGAGGATTCAAAATGGCGGCTCGGTTTTCCCTTTCGGGCGCTCTCGTTTTCTGTTAGAATTTGATAAAGAAAAAATAAATATATTATTTACCAGCTTAAGGTCGGTCCGTACGGTGAAATACCGTGACCTCGGCCTTGAATACTGACCTCGGCCCAGAGGGCCTCGCTCAGTACTTTCAAGACCTCGGTCACGGTATTTCACGATACGGACCTCCCAGCTGGTAAATAACATATATATGAGTGATTCCACGCTTATGGGTACTGAAATGGGGACATGAACTTATTTTTAAAAATTCACCTAAAACCATTTCTTTTTTTTACCATCAGGTCACAAAACATGTAATCTTTAATGAATGATATGTTAAAAGATAACTTTAATTTTCTGAGATGTAATAAAAACATATTTATATGCCAAAGTCAGAACGTAACAGAAGTGTTGTGGACATATATATTCTCAATTTTAACAATGTAGAATTACTTTTTGAAACATAGGAAGGTGATGTTTTAGCAAATATAATTAACAAACATGTATAGTAGAATAAACATACACATTCTTTCAATAAGATTAACATGGTATATAGCTAGATTGTAATTAATTTGTAACAGACGCGAGATGGACAATCGTAACAGAAGTAATGGAACAGACATCATTTTGGAACTCATAGGCTTGACTTTGGCATATAAATATGTTTTTATTACATCTCAGAAAATTAAAGTTATCTTTTAACATATCATTCATTAAAGATTACATGTTTTATGACCTGATGGTAAAAAAAGAAATGGTTTTAGGTGAATAAGTTCATGTCCCCATAAGCGTGGAATCACTCATATTATATATGTGGTATCTGTCTTACCAAATGTTAAACAAATGAATACATTGATTAACTAATTAATTTAGTCTGCAAATTTGCTCTGCCCATCACGGTACAGCATTTGGCTGAAGAATGTTTAACATATTAAATCACACTGGCAAGTCTATGCGACTTTACTGAAGACCAGGAAGCCATTTGAGGCTGGCATTTACAGCAAAGATTTTGACTTGGACAAACTTACCTTATTACCTTTTTAGCCTTGTAGCTGCAGAGCAAAACTACAGAAGTAAACTATCAGATGACAAACGTGTTGGCTGTTCGGCTACATTTGGGGTAAGGGGGAAATTGTGTAAACTGTTGTCTTCTTTGTGCTCTGTGCTTGAATTGGATTTCGCCTTAGTAGCAAGTCGCGTTCAATAAAAGCTCTTGCCAAATTTAGATGTTAATGCATCCCTAGTGAGAAATGCCCGACTTGTATTTCTAACACAGTCCCCTTTCACCCGTATGAGAGAACTGGGTCCATGTCTATTGCTACATGTCAAAGCAATATTTGTACTAGAAATCCAGGCTGGAAGGAATGCACTGACAGCCCACAGATCCATGGCGATGAATCATGCATGTGTCATGTGGCCTACATTTTGCAGAAAAGGAGATTTGCCTCCAGAAAAGTACATGCATTCAACAAAGAGATCAATGACGCTAGCAATAACAGCACCTAGTAACATAAATCCCACTGGGGCATTTTAGATAGAAGCGATGAACTGAAAAACAGATGTTTTAGACACAACACAGATAAGAGGCACATCAACAACTTCTGTAACTAAAGTACAAGAAATGAGTCACTTAACTGAGCACACTGTAACGTAGGGGGAAAGTCCCTGATACAGGTGAAAATGGGGGCTATTGTTTTACAACAGAGAGAGTGAGTAAGCGCAGGAACGAGAGTGATCTAATCATGGCATCATTGGGAGCATTCTGGTCACTCCAGAAGGCAGGGAGGGGGTGTGAAATCACTGCAGCTCCTGAATCTTTCCATAAATGGCATGCTGTACTACTCTATTGTGTGTGTTTGCATCGATGAGACAGACAGTAGGCATCTATGGTGAAACAAAGATGAGTGTACCAATGCATAAATGACTGAACTCTGCCCATGTTGGCAAGATTCCTGCAGAGCAACGACAAAAAAGAACTAAGGGAGAGCAAGATATTATGCAGAGGAGCATGCATGTGGTTGTGCGTGTGTGTGGCTAAGCTGGCCTTGCTGCAAAGGGAGAGGTGGTGGTAAGTTAAGAGGAAGTCGATCTGGATTCTCTGAAATCTTAACAGGCTGATCAGAAGCCACCTGAATCTTGCACATTCTTTGGTGCTTACCCACACACTCGTGACATTTAGCTCGTTGAATATAAAGCTAATGCTGTACTTATAACATGAAATTCCTCCTATCAATGAAACGAAGAAAGAATATGCACAAGAAACGGAGTGTGAGAGCAAGAAAGCGTGCTGAAGAGACAAATTATGCTTTATGCTACTATTGGTTTTGCTATTACTGTTGCTTCCGAGTTGTATTAACAAATTTCCACTGCAGAAACCTTTCAACAAATCTAAGAACTGTTGCATGAATTTGGGAATGTTTGGAACATGTCCACTAGAGGAACCAGGCTTAATTTTAGTTATTGAGCCATAGTTTCAGGAAGCATCTAAGCTCATATGAGAGAGAGAGAGAGAGATATGTAGCTGTGAGGCAGCTCACGGTTAATCTTTAATGGGTAATGTGAAGCTGGAGCTGACTGTCAGGCCTGTTTCAGTTCCTTCATAGGCTTCCTGGAAGTGGCAGCTCAGAGTTTCACTCGAACTGAAAATGAAACGCTTCCCTGAACCGCCCAGGATACCTGCAGCCCACAGCGTTGAAAAATGGGGGCCAGCTACGGGGCAGCTGGTGTGTGACAGGACAAAATCTGGCTGAAACAAGCCCGGGAAACACAAGGGGGCGTTGCACAGGTCATTTTTCTTTAAAAGGGAAATAGATATGGGTTTAGATTGTGTCTGCACACTCTAACAGAAGACCTAGTCACATTTAAGATTCGATATTTACTTTGTTGACACTTTTTGTCCACAAAGATCCATTAAAATGTTAACTGTAAATAAAACAATGCCATTGGTACTGTCGTTATGAGATTTTACTTGCAGTGAACATTTCTGGGTTGTTTTCTGTGCAACACTGCGGACTATTAATGAAATGGCTGACTGGCATGATTAAATGCACATTTGCATGCATGTGATGCAAGCAGAAGGTCAAGGTTCACAATGTGCGTCAAACGTGTGAAAAGAGTTGCCTAAATAAAGCTCATTGTAGCTGTGTGTGTAGTGTGGCAGTGCTGTGCTGCCATGTGGAGGCCGTGTGCTTGACCTGTTTCTGGAATGCACAGAGTAGGCAGACTCTGCAGGGGGGCATCGGGGGGCTTGTAAGAGTTTGCAATTCTGAACGGGCCACTGCATTGCTCTGATAAAGCCTTTAGGCAGATAGCGGAGAGATGGAGCAGGCGTAGGAAGAGCCCTCCTCTCAGTACTAGCGTCACACTGGAAGCCTTAAGAAAGGAGAAACATTTCCTGTTGTTTTCTCAGCACTCAGAATCTTCAAACTCCTGATCAATCAGCATGAATGCTAGTTTAGGGAGTGGGAGAGAAAAAAAAAAAAACACCTATAAAACACCCACACATGCTCAAAGCATTGGGTTGTCACTCTTATATGGATAGATTTTGTGTTTATTAAACTAGAACAGTGTCATGAAATCTCGGGTAATGGCTGTGGTGATCACGCAGCCTGCAGGCACACGGAGGAGCCATAAAAACATGTGGCCATGAAGAAGAAACATGACATCAACAGAGCTGCAATTTATGATGGATACAAAGATTTCATAATCAGAAGTACCTGCTGACAATCCATGGTTTTCCCCAAAGCGTTTTAGCGTATCGGGCCTGATACGCTTGCTCTGCCTACCGATACGCTTAGTCGCTTTAGTTAAAATCCGATACACTTAGATTTATACCGATACGTTAAATTTCCTACCCACAAGTAACTAGATATACAGGAGAGCAAATAACAGATCCATTTACATATTGATTGATATTTGTATTAAAGAAGCCGTCTTTTTTCCCCCCAACGTTTGTGTTGATTCTGTCGAAGTAATATGTCCGCGTGGTTTGATGTAAACAAACTGTAATCTGTTGGCTATGTCAAGATCATGTGTTCAAACCGACCAATAATAATATCGAAAGAAACCGTCAGACATCCCGGAATTTTCCGATTCATTATAAGCGATCTCATTGGCTGCCGATCTTGTTCCCCACCAGACGGACAAAGCCGACTGATTTTAATCACAAAAAATTTGACCAAGTCTATTATCATTATGGCTTCGATCAAAGACTGGTTGACTAAACGTCAACAAACCCACGTGAGTGATGGCGCACAAAACCAGACAACTGTCACGACAACGAAAACGCCGTCAATTTTGATCACAGCGACTGGCTCAAAAAGCACAACTACTCTGTCCACCGCCACGATGATGACAACTGGCACTACAGTATCTACACCAGCATTCTCTCGGCGCCAGAATTGATCAGGCCTGTGCTCTTCCTTCTCACCATCTCTCTCCTCAGTGCTGTAGTCGAGCTGAAGGACGCATCCTGTCAGTCCTGTGTCCAAGGAGAATTAATCTGCTTTAAAGGAGTAGAAAACTTAATTCATTAGTTTGGGTTTGCAGAAAGATTATGTACTTATAAACACTCTCACGAAGTGAAGTTGTCCAAATGTGTCAAATACAGCATCATTTCAAATAATAATCATAAGCATTTTTGGCAGTGTGATGTCACTGGGATCCATTTAACAAAAGAAGTCTCCGGATTATTCTTTTGTTAAAGAATCACAGTGACATCACACTGCCAAATACGCTTATCGTTATTATTCAAAAATTATGCGACATTTGACACTTAACAAATTCTCTTCATGAATGTGTTTATAAGTACATAATCTTTCTGCAAATTTAAATGTATGAATTAAGTTTTCTTTTCCTTTAAATACGTTTTAATTTTAATCTAGTCCATTTAAAAAAGTGCCAAAATTTAAACTTGATAATATGCAGTTGCCTTACTTTTCTTTTCAGTGCATCTTAGTTATGGGCAATTCCATGTAAATGTCAACCTCACCATGCAAAAATAAAGCAACATGTAATACATCAAAACCACTCCCAGAGATATCACCTAGGCCTGTATTTTACAGATGTGAATAAGTTGAACCAATTTGTAACCAACCTAATATGTCACTGTCAGTCTTTCTTTCTTATAATGTAAACCCCAAGCTAAAATCAACTTTGATCATGTACAATTCTATATTATTGCCACAAGCCACAGAAATGTATGCTAAAATCCACAAAACAGCAAAACAATAGCCATCCTAAATATTATTTAAGAACTTTGATAGTTTTAGCTGATATTTAGAGAGTTTTTCAAAGGGTTATGGTGGTTAAATTGCTGATTTTCTAAACATATGCCATGTCTATTTCAGACGCGTCACATCCATAACGGAATTTCGTCACATCCATAACGCTGACTTTTCCTTCCGAAACTCTGCATGAAATACAAAATATTTTAAACAAAGATTTTTTTAATATTCACCTTGGACCCCTCTATCAAATGGAGATCTCCATTTCGACATTAGGTTTACGATTTCACAGAGTTTGATAAAAATGTACAGTCACCCAAGAAAAGTGATACTTTTTCTGTCACATCCATAACGCATCTTTTATTGGCATTTTCTGGCATGCCCTAGATGTACTATGGGAATTGTTCTTGTTCTATCACTTCTCCAGTATGGTAGAGCCTTTAAATATGCAACACCTGTTTAAATACTGGGAGACAATAAAACATGCACTGGGTCATTTGTTGCCATTTTGAGTTCAAGTGTCACGTCCATAACGCTGGAATTGCTCTTATACATATATTACGGTAATTGCATCAGAAACATTCTAAATCATTACAGTTATCGTAATACAGCAACTTATTTTAAGGTGGCAGTTCTTAGGTTCAGATCCCTTTGTCATCAACAGGAGGTCATGATGATCGAGTCTCTTCATTGGATTGCATAAGATGGAGCAAACCACTGTTCATATTTCATGCACATTTTTGTTACAACACTATTTGATCATAGATAATTAAGGGATCCACATAGACTTTCAATCTATCGTATACCTCAGCAATCTATAACAAGACAGTTTAACTTGCATGCTGAACTTTAAAGTGAAATTTCAAATGTGTATACATAATACTATTTAGGTCAGAAATCACTGAAACACTGGTAAAATCTATCCTATAATCATCTATCTAAAACCTCTGAGAGACCCTGAAAATGCACCTGAGAGCATCTTTCAAAAAATTTTCCGGCGGGGCATGCCCCCGGACCCCCCTAGTTTCACTTTGCGCCTTTGTAGCTCAATTGTCTGTGTATTATCATGCCAGAATTTAGGGCTTTAATTTTTTTCTGGGGAAAACACTGCAATCACATGCTCACATGGCACAGATACAGCAGAACGCACACTGAGTGGGAAAGAAAACATATATGAATAAAGTACAAATGCAAAACTAGCCTACAATATCTAATTTAGTCAAGGACACCTAAACACAGAGAAAGCCAATGTAAGACCAGAGACCAAATTAAACGAGTGGTTCTCTGGAACAAAATGGTCTGTAGTAACGTTATACTACTCTCATTATAAGACAGTATTTGATCTTATATACACTAACAGGAATGAAGACACACGTGTGTAAATCTGTGTATAATGAGAGACCTTTTAAGCCAGAATTCAAATATCTTATGCACACAGACACACATGTAGGCATGCTCAGAGTCTCTCTCTCTCTCACACACACACCATCAAGACTTTTACACATACCATACTCTCACACACGCGATCAAACTCGAACACGCATACGGTCATACTTGCTTACACCCTATAAAACCTAAATCATCACTCTATTATACAACCCCAATTCCAAAAAAGTTGGGAAAAGTACAAATTGTAAATAAAAACGGAATGCAATAATTTACAAATCTCAAAAACTGATATTGTATTCACAATAGAACACAGACAACATATCAAATGTCAAAAGTGAGAAATTTTGAAATTTCATGCCAAATATTGGCTCATTTGAAATTTCATGACAGCAACACATCTCAAAAAAGTTGGGACAGGGGCAATAAGAGGCTGGAAAAGTTCAAGGTACAAAAAAGGAACAGCTGGAGGACCAAATTGCAACTCATTAGGTCAATTGGCAATAGGTCATTAACATGACTGGGTATAAAAAAGAGCATCTTGGAGTGGCAGCGGCTCTCAGAAGTAAAGATGGGAAGAGGATCACCAATCCCCCTAATTCTGCGCCGACAAATAGTGGAGCAATATCAGAAAGGAGTTCGACAGTGTAAAATTGCAAAGAGTTTGAACATATCATCATCTACAGTGCATATGGAATTTTGAAACTTCCACATCATTGCATTCCGTTTTTATTTACAATTTGTACTTTGTCCAAACTTTTTTGGAATCGGGGTTGTAGTTTTATGTAAGTTTAATATGTATTATGTGAATGTATAAGAGGTGTGTGAGGGTAGAATAGTGTTTGTGTTTCAGATAGATGTGTGTGAGTGATTTGCTTCAGACAGGGAGTGGTTGGCATGTGGCAAAAGAGGTGGGTAAATTAGGGTTGCCACCATTCAGAAATGAAAATAAGGGACGCCCACCACGGCTCCTTGGGGCCATGACCACCACGGCTCCTTGGGGCCATGACCACCACGGCTCCTTGGGGCCATGACCACCACGGGCACGACTCCCATGGGGTGGGGTGCCTGCAGCAGTGGTATGTTTTATTTTGTAGGTGTTTTTAGTAAAGGGGTGATCAAGAAAGCAATTACTCATACTTAAAGCTTGAAATGCTTTATTGCCAATGCTGTAAAAATATATAATGTACAAGTGGGCAACAATGAACTTTTAAAATATAATCTAAATATATTGAGAACTTAATATCTGACGGTGTGGTACACCTGTGTCACCTCAGCTGCGGTAACCTAGAGGGGAGGGGTGGGATGACAATTTCTTAATTAAATTGAACAGTATTTGTCTGCTGTCTGTCTTATGACTTGAAATGAAGTCATGTCATCCAAACAGTTAAAGTAAACCACACTAAATAAAATTTTTAATCTAGGAAATGTATGTATTTACACATTTATTTATTTATTACTATTATAATGTGAATGCTGTGTGCTAATAATAATAATAATAATAATAATAATAAGTGTGTTTTCTGATTGTCAGTGAATGTGTATAGTACGGGCAAGTACGTGGTTGGATGAGAAAGCGAGGGGGCGGGGTGAGTGTGGAAGACAGGGGTCCTGTGTGTGAGTGAGTGAGGTGCTGAGATTTAGTGAGAGCTTGATTTGTGGATCAACTCTGTCATCCTTTTTAACACGTCCAGTCGGACGGATGAATGATCATTAATTCAAACAAACAATCAATCAAACAAACGACAATCATAACATAATGTCCCATACCGTATCACTCTCAGGAGATGATTGGGGTATAAAGAACTGTGACACTGATGCTTGTGTCTTCTGTGTTCTTACATATCTGCAGTGTTGCTCTCCTGACGAATGCTGTCTAATGTCAGACAGCCCACCGTACGCCACTGAAAACACTCGCCGACAGACTTTACATTTTTTCGATTACGTTCATTATGTCTTATATTAAATATAGTTAGGGTTTTTTTTTTCTTTTTTATCAGACATCTAGTTTTTGGGTTTGTTTACCTGACATGTTTCGACGTACGACTGTCGTCTTCCTCAGAGTGTCACCGGATGTTAATTGGTGACGCATCTTTTATCAGCTGATGTTCAGAAACATCAGCTGATAAAAGATGCGTCACCAATTAACATCCGGTGACACTCTGAGGAAGACGACAGTCGTACGTCGAAACATGTCAGGTAAACAAACCCAAAAACTAGATGTCTGATAAAAAAGAAAAAAAAAACTGACAGACTTTACAGTTTGCTCTGTAGTCGTCTCCACTCACGCTGTCCAGCCAAGGATGCGCCTCTTCCCACTCACGTCTGTATTTTTGTAAGCGTTTACGCTTTTGAGGACGTGGTGGAGTCCCGGGTGCAGCAGACATTTTTAAAAGGCCCGGGTTTTTTGAGCAGCGCCGGTGTGTGTTGTCTGTCTCTAGGCAACCGTGACAGCGCCATACGCAGTGATGCAGGCAGCCGGGCACAGACGCACAGAGCGTGACACAGATTGGAGGGGTTTATGTCCTGGGTAGATCCCGCAACGGAGTATTTTCTGTTTTATTTTGTTCATTATTGTTAGATTTAGTGTTGATATGTGTGAGACAGACATGTGTATTGGACCTTTATGAAAATACGGAACAAATCGCGTCCCGTATCGGTTCAATACAGGACACAAGATTTAATTGCCAAATAAAATCTTCCGTATTTTACGGGACAGGTGGCAACCCTAGAGTAAATGTTTTTCTTGATGACAGAAAAACAAGATGATAAACTATTATTATTATTGTGCTATATAATAGAAAACGAATTATTTGTAGGCAGAAACAATCTAATAATAATAAATATCAGTAATCATTGTTGGATGCTCTGCACAATGTGAAGTATATTTTATTTATACTCTATCATTAATTTGCAATGACCTTTTAGAGCTTAAACTTAAGAAGCCTCGTATTAAATTGTATGGAAATACTGGTGGGAATAGTTGTCTAGGGCCCTAGTAATGTCTAGACCATCATTGCTCATACCTGCATATATCTGAGCCTTCCCAGTTTCTATTACAACCCCGATTCCAAAAAAGTTGAGACAAAGTACAAATTGTAAATAAAAATGGAATGCAATGATGTGGAAGTTTCAAAAATCCATATTTTATTCAGAACAGAACATAGATGACATATCAAATGTTTAAACTGAGAAAATGTATCATTTAAAGAGAAAAATTAGGTGATTTTAAATTTCATGACAACACCACATCTCAAAAAAGTTGGGACAAGGCCATGTTTACCACTGTGAGACATCCCCTTTTCTCTTTACAACAGTCTGTAAACGTCTGGGGACTGAGGAGACAAGTTGCTCAAGTTTAGGGATAGGAATGTTAACCCATTCTTGTCTAATGTAGGATTCTAGTTGCTCAACTGTCTTAGGTCTTTTTTGTCGTATCTTCCGTTTTATGATGCGCCAAATGTTTTCTATGGGTGAAAGATCTGGACTGCAGGCTGGCCAGTTCAGTACCCGGACCCTTCTTCTACGCAGCCATGATGCTGTCATTGATGCAGTATGTGGTTTGGCATTGTCATGTTGGAAAATGCAAGGTCTTCCCTGAAAGAGATGTCGTCTGGATGGGAGCATATGTTGCTCTGGAACCTGGATATACCTTTCAGCATTGATGGTGTCTTTCCAGATGTGTAAGCTGCCCATGCCACACGCACTAATGCAACCCCATACCATCAGAGATGCAGGCTTCTGAACTGAGCGCTGATAACAACTTGGGTCATCCTTCTCCTCTTCAGTCTGAATGACACGGCGTCCCTGATTTCCATAAAGAACTTCAAATTTTGATTCGTCTGACCACAGAACAGTTTTCCACTTTGCCACAGTCCATTTTAAATGAGACTTGGCCCAGAGAAGACGTCTGCACCTCTGGATCATGTTTAGATACGGCTTCTTCTTTAAACTATAGAGTTTTAGCTGGCAACGGCGGATGGCACGGTGAATTGTTCACAGATAATGTTCTCTGGAAATATTCCTGAGCCCATTTTGTGATTTCCAATACAGAAGCATGCCTGTATGTGATGCAGTGCCGTCTAAGGGCCCGAAGATCACGGGCACCCAGTATGGTTTTCCGGCCTTGACCCTTACGCACAGAGATTCTTCCAGATTCTCTGAATCTTTTGATGATATTATGCACTGTAGATGATGATATGTTCAAACTCTTTGCAATTTTACACTGTCGAACTCCTTTCTGATATTGCTCCACTATTTGTCGGTGCAGAATTAGGGGGATTGGCGATCCTCTTCCCATCTTTACTTCTGAGAGCCGCTGCCACTCCAAGATGCTCTTTTTATACCCAGTCATGTTAATGACCTATTGCCAATTGACCTAATGAGTTGCAATTTGATCCTCCAGCTGTTCCTTTTTTGTACCTTTAACTTTTCCAGCCTCTTATTGCCCCTGTCCCAACTTTTTTGAGATGTGTTGCTGTCATGAAATTTCAAATGAGCCAATATTTGGCATGAAATTTCAAAATGTCTCACTTTCAACAGTTGATATGTTGTCTATGTTCTATTGTGAATACAATATCAGTTTTTGAGATTTGTAAATTATTGCATTCCGTTTTTATCTACAATTTGTACTTTGTCCCAACTTTTTTGGAATCAGGGTTGTTTTTCATCTCATCATCTCTAGCTGCTTTATCCTGTTCTACGGGGTCGCAGGCAAGCTGGAGCCTATCCCAACTGACTACAGGCGAAAGGCGGGGTACACCCTGGACAAGTCGCCAGGTCATCACAGGGCTGACACATAGACACAGACAACCATTCACACTCACATTCACACCTACGGTCAATTTAGAGTCACCAGTTAACCTAACCTGCATGTCTTTGGACTGTGGGGGAAACCGGAGCACCCGGAGGAAACCCACGGGGACACGGGGAGAACATGCAAACTCCGCACAGAAAGGCCCTCGCCGGCCACGGGGCTCGAACCTGGACCTCCTTGCTGTGAGGCGACAGCGCTAACCATTACACCACCGTGCCGCCCCGGAATCGGGGTTGTATGATTTTTAATGAAATGTGCAATTCTGCACACAAACATTAAGATTTGCATCTCTTTCCATATAATTAGTAAATAACTCAATTTAGCATAAAAAGAGAGGCATGTATGTTTTAATTTTCCCATGTGTCCACTTTTGCCTCTAAATCTGAATGGAAAATTTGTCTCAGTAAATGGATTTTGAATGGTGTGCTTAATTTGTTATCCTGTAATTCATGTGCTTATGTTCATTTCTATGATGCATTTTTGTACACACAAAAAACACAGCCTCAGCACACCGTATATCCAAAAGTATATGGACACATAGCTTTGACATGCATGTATGCCCATTCTAAAGCAACAGGCATCAACACAGTTGGCTCCCCCTGGCATTTTAATAACCACATTTCCACTAGACTTGCACCACACTGTATTTTTGTATTTTCATACATACTGCTTTTCAATTTTTTTAATCATATTTATACCTATTGTACCACTGTACAGTTATTTATTCACATAATGCCACCTTGCACACTGTTATAATTTTTATGTTTCATGTTTGTTTTGTATTTATGTGGTTAACTGTACTTCTCTGCATGTCTTTTAAATTGCCCCTAGAGGACAAAGAAAGTGTTTTGAATTGAACTGAATTGAATAGATTTTGGAGTGTGGCTGTGGGGATTTGAGCCCATTCGGGCCACAAGAGCATTAGCGAGGTCAGGCACTGTTGATAAGTGAGAAGGCCTGGTTCCAATTCATCTTCAATGTGGTTGAGGTCAAAGCTCAGACCACTAGAGTTTTTCTACACCAATGGCAAACCACGCATTCTTGTACCTCACTTTGTGCACAGGGGTACTGACCTGATGAAACAGGTTTGGGCCCCTTAGTTCCAGTGAATGGTGGCACAGTGGTGCAGTGGTTAGCACTGTCGCCTCACAGCAAGGTTCCGGGTTCGAACCTCAAGGTTGACGGGGGCCTTTCTGTGTGGAGTTTGCATGTCCTCCCCGTGTCTGTGTGGGTTTCCTCCGGGTGCTCCGGTTTCTCCCATTGTTCAAAGACATGCACATTGGGAAAAAATACCCTGCACAAGATAGTGCATACTTAGTGCTGGTCCTAAGTCCGGATAGATTGGGGATGTTTGCGTCAGGAAGGGCATCCCGTGTAAAAACCTATGCCAAATCAAATATGTGGATCATAATTGGGAAGGATGATCCCCTAATGGGAGCAATGAAGGGAAATCATAATACTTAAAAGACACCTTAAAAAGACATTCCATACAATTATGCGCTTCCAAATTTGTGGCAATGGTTTGGGGAAGGCCCATATATGGGTGTGATGGTCAAATGTCTCCATACTTTTGGCCATACTTGATATAATTTCCTTGCTGTTTTCTCAATAGCTGTAAGTAATTTGTGGAATAATTTTAAAGATCTAGTATCTTTATATGAGGGTATAACCATGCATAATCTATGTATGAACTGCATGGCCCTTTTGTTTACCAACAGCAAGTCAGTAAAGCACATCAAGCTCTTTCTCTGAGCTGCTGTGCTGAAGGAGGCATCTGGGTTTTGGTGCCTTGCCAGATGGCACACTGGCCGAGGTCACATGAAGGTCATTTTAACCTAGCGCCCTCCAGTGGAGTTTCAGGCTCCCACCTGGAAACTTAGGGAATGAAGCAAAAAAAAAAAAAAAACCTGCTGTTCTAGTTTCTGGTAGAAATGCCCAACTTACCAAACCACTGTAACCCAATATACAAATTACACACAGCAGCAAACAATCATGCCTGAGCTGACAAAATATCATTTGAAACTTGAAGACATTTTCATTGGGGAGATGGTACCAACCCAAGTTCCAGCATCATTATTGTGAAGATATCAGCAGAAAATGTTGGATCAGACAGTGGGGGGTGGGAGGAGGATGAAAGAACAAATCCAGTCTGACTCTAGTCTGTAACAAGGCTGAAAAATATGACAGAACTGCTTGTAGTGCAACGAGACAAACAGACATAAAATAGGTCACGCAATAATAAAAGTATCCAAGGCTCCACACTAACGTCATCCCAGGGTGATAAAAGCAATCTGCAGGACAATGTAAAATGTATCTTGGGGTATATTTTGTGATAAAACAATCTTTGCAAAATATGGTGCTTGAAAGTTTGTTAACTGTTTAGAATTTTCGATATTTCTGCATAAATATGACTTAAAACAATCAGATTTTCACACAAACCCTAAATGTACAGTGGGGCAAAAAAGTATTTAGTCAGCCACCAATTGTGCAAGTTCTCCCACTTAAAAAGATGAGAGAGGCCTGTAATTTTCATCATAGGTACACTTCAACTATGAGAGACAGAATGGGGGGAAAGAATCCAGGAAATCACATTGTAGGATTTTTAATGAATTAATTGGTAAATTCCTCGGTAAAATAAGTATTTGGTCACCTACAAACAAGCAAGATTTCTGGCTCTCACAGACCTGTAACTTCTTTAAGGCTGCTGGGCCATAGAAGGTTCACGCTGCACGCTGCATGCTGCACGCTACACGTTCACGTGAAGAACCGGACCCTGGGCCATTAAACTTCATGCTTGGATGTTCACGTGTTGCGTCTGTTCTACTTTGACCGAGTAACCAACAATATGGACTCTTCGGATGACGACGATTGCCTCATTCTGCTTTTACTGAGACAGAGGAAGAGAAAAAGGAACAGAATTTGGAGCCGAGAACACTTCCTTCTGAGAGAAACCCGTGGTGAATTTCACCGAACATTCTATAATCTGCTTGACAATCCCGATGAAGAACTATTTTTCAATTATACCATTCAATTATATTTTTTCTGAAGTTTTCCCCTGAAAGCATAGCGTTATCTCCCTAGACCCGTTCTGATTGGCTGGCGCGGCGGTGACCGCATGCATTGACTGGAATTTCCGTCTTCACGCCTAGAAAAAAGTGTGCATGTTCATTTCATGCTTCACGCGTGAAGTGTGCAGCGTGCAACGTGAACGCCGTTCTATGGCCCAGAGCAAGTCATGCTACGTTTGTCCACTTTTCTTTACACGCGTGTAGCGTGCAGCGTGCAGCATGCAGCGTGCAGCGTGAACCTTCTATGGCCCAGCAGCCTAAGAGGCTCCTCTGTCCTCCACTCGTTACCTGTATTAACGGCACCTGTTTGAACTCGTTATCAGTATAAAAGACACCTGTCCACAACCTCAAACAGTCACACTCCAAACTCCACTATGGCCAAGACCAAAGAGCTGTCAAAGGACACCAGAAACAAAATTGTAGACCTGCACCAGGCTGGGAAGACTGAATCTGCAATAGGTAAGCAGCTTGGTGTGAAGAAATCAACTGTGGGAGCAATTATTAGAAAATGGAAGACATACAAGACCACTGATAATCTCCCTCGATCTGGGGCTCCATGCAAGATCTCACCCCGTGGGGTCAAAATGATCACAAGAACGGTGAGCAAAAATCCCAGAACCATATGGGGGGACCTAGTGAATGACCTGCAGAGAGCTGGGGCCAAAGTAACAAAGGCTACCATCAGTAACACACTATGCCGCCAGGGACTCAAATCCTGCAGTGCCAGACGTGTCCCCCTGCTTAAGCCAGTACATGTCCAGGGCCGTCTGAAGTTTGCTAGAGAGCATTTGGATGATCCAGAAGAGGATTGGGAGAATGTCATATGGTCAGATGAAAACAAAATAGAACTTTTTGGTAAAAACTCAACTTGTCGTGTTTGGAAGAGAAAAAATGCTGAGTTGCATCCAAAGAACACCATACCTACTGTGAAGCATGGGGGTGGAAACATCATGCTTTGGGGCTGTTTTTCTGCAAAGGGACCAGGACGACTGATCCGTGTAAAGGAAAGAATGAATGGGGCCATGTATTGTGAGATTTTGAGTGAAAACCTCCTTCCATCAGCAAGGGCATTGAAGATGAAACGTGGCTGGGTCTTTCAGCATGACAATGATCCCAAACACACCACCCGGGCAACGAAGGAGTGGCTTCGTAAGAAGCATTTCAAGGTCCTGGAGTGGCCTAGCCAGTCTCCAGATCTCAACCCCATAGAAAATCTTTGGAGGGAGTTGATAGTCCGTGTTGCCCAGCGACAGCCCCAAAACATCACTGCTCTAGAGGAGATCTGCATGGAGGAATGGGCCAAAATACCAGCAACAGTGTGTGAAAACCTTGTGAAGACTTACAGAAAACGTTTGACCTCCGTCATTGCCAACAAAGGGTATATAACAAAGTATTGAGATGAACTTTTGTTATTGACCAAATACTTATTTTCCACCATAATTTGCAAATAAATTCTTTAAAAATCAGACAGTGATTTTTTTCTGGATTTTTTTTTCTCATTTTGTCTCTCTTAGTTGAAGTGTACCTATGATGAAAATTACAGGCCTCTCTCATCTTTTTAAGTGGGAGAACTTGCACAATTGGTGACTGACTAAATACTTTTTTGCCCCACTGTAGAATAAAGAGAACCCAGTTAAACAAATGAGACAAAAACATTACACTTGGTCATTTTATTTATTAAGGGAAATATGGCAATATTACATATCAGTGAGTAGCCAAAGTATGTGAACCTTCGCTTTCAGTATCTGGTGTGACCCCCTTGTGCAGCAATAACTGCAACTAAACTTTTGCAGTAACTGTTGATCAGTGTTGCCCATCGGCTTGGAGGAATTTTAACCCATTCCTCTACAGAACAGCTTCAACTCTGGGATATTGGTGGGTTTCCTCACATGGACTGCTCGCACAACATTTCTGTTGGATTAAGGTCAGGACTTTGACTTGGCCATTCCAAAACATTTATTCTATTCTTTTTTTAACCATTCTTTAGTAAAACGACTTGTGTCCTTAGGGTCGTTGTCTTGTTGCATGACCCACTTTCTTTTGAGATTCAGTTCATGGATGGGTGTCCTGACATTGTCCTGTTAGAATTCACTGGATTAATCCAGAATTCATTGTTCCATCAATGATGGCATACCGTCCTGGCCCAGATGCAGCAAAACAGGCCCAGGCCACCATGATCATCCCACCCTCACCATGTTTCACAGATGAGAGAAGGTTCTTCTGCTGGAATTCAGCGTTTTCCTTTCTCCAAACATAACGCTTCTCATTTAAACCAAAATGTTTTATTTTAGTCTCATTCATCCACAAAATGTTTTCAATAGCCTTCTGGCTTTTCCAAGTTATCTTTAGCAAACTGTAATCAGGCAGCAATGTTCTTTTTGAGGACTAGAAGCTTTCCTCTTGCAACCCTGCCATGCACACCACCGTTGTTCAGTGTTCTCCTGATGGTGGACTCATGAACATTAGTCAATGTAAGAGAGGCCTTTTGGTTCTTAAAGGGCATATTCTGGACCAATTTGGGTTTTTTTTTTAATATGAAAATATGTCCCTTTACACACTCATCCAGAAGGGTGATTTTGCACAAGGCCATCTGTCTACAGCAGAAAAAAATAAAATAACAAAACACGTCTGGAAAAATCCCAAGGGAGTCTGGAGCCAGATTCGTGACGTTACCTGCGGAAGCGCCAGCAGGCTGCGCGAGCTTTGCACGGTTTCAGTGCACAGCCTGTGTAGACCAAGCGCTCCCATTTCTCCCTCATTGTCCGGTCTTTTGGAAAACGATGAGTATTAATCCCATCAAGATTGGTGTTGCTACAGCCTCCTACGATACATCTGTTAACCATTTTAATAATTACGTGATAACGTTGAAGAAATTTGCAGAAAACCACCAGATTGTTTTCTCATAAACAAACCAGCGCTGACGTAGGATTCAGAAGGAGGCGTCCCGCGCATGACGTCACGCAAATCAACGTTTGCCGGGAAATCCAAATGCCAAGTTTTTTCAGAGGCGGACCAATTCGCCTCAAATAGCTTGATTTCAACTGAATTTTTCTGGTATTGCGCAAGGCAAAAAAAATTGCAGAGAATGCAAAATGTTACAGATATTTGACCAAAGTTTAATATAAAATAGGAGAATTACATTGATCTTGCTCCTGAATTTACCCGTGATATGCACTTTAAAAATTACCCTTGGTTTCTTGTCATCTCTCTGACTATTACGCCTTGCTCTTGGGTGATCTCCAAACTCAGTGATCAAAGATCAGTGATCCTTGTTGGTCAGCCACTCCTGGGGAGGGTAACCGTTATCTTGAATTCCCTCCATCTGTCTGACTGTGGATTGGTGAAATCCAAACTCTTTGGAGATTGTTTTGTAACCTTTTCCAGCCTCATGAGCATCAACTCTTTTTCTGAGATCCTTGGAAATTCTTTTGTTCTTGCAATAATGCACTTCCACGAACACATTGTGAAGATCAGACTTTGATAGATCCCTCTTCTTTAAATAAAATAGCACGCCCACTCACACCTGATTGTCATCCCACTGATTGAAAACACGGACTTTAATTTTACCTTCAAATTAATTGCTAATCATGGAGGTTCACATACTTTTGCCACTCACTTTTATGTAATATTGGATCATTTTCCTCAATAAATAAATGACTAAGTATGATTTTTTTGTGTGAAATTCTGATGTTGTTTTAGGTCATATGTATGCAGAAATGCAGAAAATTCTAAAGAGTTCACAAACTTTCAAGCACCACTGTAATATGTTAAGGACTGTTACAGTAGATTGCAGTTGACTGTGGATTGGACCACTACAGTTCTTTTCAAAGCGCCAATATTTGTGGTGAACTACTGAGACATAAATGTAAACTAAAGAAATGTTATATTTGGGATGGCTGACACCAGTGCTTCAGGATGAATGTAAAAGATTTTAATCTGGAGCCCAGCAGTAGCCACTGAAGTTACAATAACAACAGTGCAATAAATAATTTCACACATGTTTGCAACGTGATACTTATGGTGTTTTAGCTGTTTGAATGAAAAGGTTATTTGAATAAAATATAATCAGCAGCTCCGTGAAGGTCAGCCCGATGACTGTGTTTCATTTTGTATACAGTAGCAGTAGTGTGTTTTAGCAGTTTGTTTATGGTAACTGGAAGGAAATTATTCATATCAAAAGCACTTATGACAGAGTTCCATAGTAACAGATGAGTATTAACTGATAATCCAGTGATAAGGTTTCAGTATCGGTGTTGTAAAATAAAAAAAGTACCATTGTGCCACTTTACACAATGAATGATTTGTATCATGACACAAGAGTGTGCACGTTGTATGTACTGCACATAATCCAGATATTCTCTCTATATATTTACATTTCGGGCAGCACGGTGGTGTAGTGGTTAGCGCTGTCGCCTCACAGCAAGGAGGTCCGGGTTTGAGCCCCGTGGCCGGCGAGGGCCTTTCTGTGCGGAGTTTGCATGTTGTCCGCGTGGGTTTCCTCCGGGTGCTCCGGTTTCCCCCACAGTCCAAAGACATGCAGGTTAGGTTAACTGGTGACTCTAAATTGACCGTAGGTGTGAATGTGAGTGTGAATGGTTGTCCGTGTCTATGGCCCTGTCCACACGGCAACGGATTCAGGTGAATCTGATAAAATTGTTTATCGTTTCGGCCTGGCGTCCACACGGCACCGGCGTTTTGGGTGCCCCAAAACGAAATCTTTTGAGAACGGGTTCCAGAGTGAAAAAATCCGGCAACGGCGCCGTTACGAAGTCGTCTGGATGAGTAGAACGGATTTGTTTACGATGACGTCACAACCACATGACTGTCAGTGCTTCACGCCGGGTAGAAGTGTAACGAACTCGATGCAAGTTGTCAACAAATCCTATAATTTGGTTCATGAAACGCGCTTACAAAATATTTTCACTGTGAATATTTATTGTGTAATGGTGCAAAGTGAGAGAGAGAGAGAGAGAGAGAGAGAGAGAGAGAGAATAGCCCTTAGGGCAGAGTCAATCCCGCCAGCAAAAATAGGGGGGAAAAAAAGGAGCGATCTCACCTCTTCAGATGTTTATTCCGGACCATTAAAGAATTCTGGAGGATATCAGAATGTTGGCGTACCGGCTTCCATCTACCCCCGTTCATTCCTCTTTCCGCGTCTCCATTCAAAAAACGAGCATGTGATTTAAAGGGACTATATCCATAGGATAGGGAGTGAGAAAGTGTGTGCGTGTGACAGTGACAGGGATAGTCACTGTGCGCATGCGCAGTTATGCGCATGCGTCTACTTCTATTGTTCCGGTGTCTCCGATGGGACCGTCTTACAGCGCACGTAGTGGTGTGGCATGTGTATTGCATCATTTTCAGCAAGCGTTGCGTTGCCATATGAACCTGATATTTTACTGATCCGTTGCCCATGTGGACGCGATATTTAAAAAAAAAAAAAATCTCGTTGCTGTTGTCGTGTGGATGTAGCCTGTGTGTCAGCCCTGTGATGACCTGGCGACTTGTCCAGGGTGTACCCCGCCTTTCACCCGTAGTCAGCTGGGATAGGCTCCAGCTCGCCTGCGACCCTGTAGAACAGGATAAAGCGGCTACAGATAATGAGATGAGATATTTACATTTCACAACTTAGATGAAACGGAGATATTTTCTGAACTGTACTGGATTGCTCCAGAACAATACAAGTGTCTAATTTCAAAATTATTTAGATCTGCTTCACTACACCACTTTGAGAAGTAATATTTCAAAAGGAGATTAACAGCAATTCTTTCTATTCATCTGGCAGGTATTTTTATCCAAAGCAACTTACAAATGAGAGCAGATACACTCTAAGCAACTGAAGGTGAAGAGCCTTGTTCAAGGTCCCAATAGAGGTTCTCTGGCAGTTCTACATTCACTAAATCACGTTACTGTGTGCATATTAATGGCGCACATTCATGCAGTTGAGAGTCGTGTGTGTGCTTTATCCCAACAAAACCATACTTAACTTGTATTTCCTCTTGCTGGACACAAATATTCCAATTGTTGAATTATTTGGTTAACAACCAGCATTTCCTGAATCAACAACCACCACATGTACACATGGAGGAGGCACCTACACTATGCTAGTTTGTTGCCTTTAGTCCCGGGTCATTCTATTCAGCAGGATTTGTATGGTTGGTGCAGGAGTTACAGTAAAGGAAGAGCAACTATTTAACGGCCCATTCCCCTTTGCAAGACAAACACACTCAACCATAGCACGCTCCTTAGGTGGTGTTTACATTAGACCGTATCCGTCTCGTTTTCGTCGCGGATGCACTGTCCGTTCACATTAAAACGCCGGGAAACGACTCCACAGGCGGAACAACTTGAATCCGCCAGGGCCCACGTATTCAATCCATTACGTATCTGATCCGGTGCTGTGTAAACATTGAGGAACGAGGATACGCTGTGCTGAGCTCTAGCTGACGTCGTCATTGGACATCACCACTGACATCCACCTTCCTGATTCGCTGGCGTTGGTCATGTGACGCGACTGCTGAAAAACGGCGCGGACTTTCACTTCCTGCTATTTGTCCCGAATCACTGCTCGTGCGCTTCACTCGCACGCTCTGTGAGCTGCGCAGGGCCGGAGTGCGCACCCTCCAGAGGGCACTCGCTGTTCAGGGCGGAGTGATTTGGAGCGCAGGATGCCTGCGGAGCCGAGCGTATCCGTGTATTGGCGTTGCTGTGTGCACGCGAATCGTGTATTGGCGTTGCTGTGTGCACGCGAATCGTTTTAAAAACGTTAATCTGATGATCCGCTGATACGGTCTAATGTAAACACCACCTTAGTGCAGCCAGACTCCAGGAGAGCTCAGATGTATGAGATAGGATTGCTCATTTTGTAACAGTCCAACCCAAACTCTTATGGACTGGAAGTGTTGACACAATTATTTCTTATAAGTCATGGACAGAATGGCACTGCCTTACAATTAAACCCCAATTATTTTGGGCCTGGCAAATACAGTATTTCCTTTATGTCTGTCCAAGGTAGGGCATGGCTTAAGAACACACACTTCAAGCACACAGCCCTGAACTACACCAACAAGAGGAATGTCAGGCATGTCTTGGAAGTGGACAGGAAATATTTTTCCAGTGAAGCCACATCACTCAATCTGCAGTGGCATGGTGCAGCCATGTCAGCCCATTTAAAGCAGTGTTTCTGGGTAAGGTTTACTGCATTTCTATGCATACGTGCAGGCCTTTTAAGAAAGGTGAACGTACAAAAATAGAATACTGTATGAGGAAGTATATCTGAGACTTCCCTGTAACTCCCCCAGACTATCACAGACTGGTGTAGTACCGATGTTTTCAGAGCTGTGTGGACGCAGAAATCCAATCTTTTCCAATCAGATTTGAGTCACTTTCGTAGGTGGTCCTAGATCAGATACGAATCAAATTCGTGACCATATGACATGAATGAGAACAGTCAGATTGGAATTCGTGTGGCTTTTTTCCTATATGCATGTGCTGAGCACTGTTATCATCAGCCAGCACTGGCAGCAAGGCAAAACAACATCTATTGGTGCAGCAGTGCCAGCAATACAGCAGCTGCGAAAACAGCTAAAGCTAGCCATGTGGATTTGTTTTATTATTTTTTACCTTCTCAATCTGATCATGCACAGTTGACGAACTGCTTGCTGTCCTCCAGAGCAAACTGGCAGAATTGACTAAGAAGTCATGGCATAATGGTTAGAGAAGCAGCTTTGGGACCAAAAAGTTGCTGGTTCAAGTCCCTGGAGCAGCAAGAATAGCTGAAGTGCTCTTGAGCAAAGCACCTAACCCCCAACTGCTCCTTGGGCTGCTCTAGGTATGTTGCATATCTGTTAAATGCCTGAATTGTAATGTAACAATGAGGCTTATAATGTGAACGTAGCCAAGCCACCTACTGGGATGTTTTGGGGAGGTTGGAGGATACGGACATGGGGAGAACAAGTGAAACTCCACACAGACAGTAATCTGAGCTCAGGATCAAACTGAGAACCCTTGAGCTGTGAAGTGGCAAATGTTCCCTGCTGAGCCACCACGCTGACCTATTTGAAAAGGATTTTTGAACAAAAATTATTATATTAAAAAAATTAATACTGCAGCGATAAATCAGTGGTCTGAGGAATAAATCTCTCATCTAATCTCATCTCTAGCCGCTTTATCCTTCTACAGGGTCGCAGGCGAGCTGGAGCCTATCCCAGCTGACTACGGGCGAAAGGCGGGGTACACCCTGGACAAGTCGCCAGGTCATCACAGGGCTGACACATAGACACAGACAACCATTCACACTCACAAAGGGCTGCACAATTAATCGAATTTAATCGAAAATCACGATTTTGGCTGCCACGATTAAATTAAATGAAAACCGCGATTTATTTCCATTTAAAATGCGAGCTCTGCTGCATATCTGATCAAGCACTTTTTGACCAGTACTCCGCCAAACCATTAGGGGGCGAACCGACGCATGTAAGGTTTCATTACTCCACCTAAATAAGCAAGCAAGCCAAGTGCGCTGAGCTTCAGTGCAGCGGTATCCAGTGTTGCCAGATTGGGCGGTTTTAAGTGCATTTTGGCGGATTTTAACATATTTGGGGCTGGAAAACGTCAGCAGTGTCTGGCAACACTGGCGGTATCTTCTTCAAGGGGTGATAGCGTGAGAGTAGGTAACAGATTGAGCGTATTTAGCACTGGAGGCAATGCTGTGACCTGCCTTCGCTCATGTTTAAAGCCAGAGCATGTTGATAGGCTGGTCTTTCTAGCTAAAAACTTGTAGGCCTCAGTATAATGCTATGTAATTGTTGCAATTGAGTTTTCAGTTCCTTCATCCTTTGGTAATTTCTTGGATAAATTTCATTTATTTGTCATTTGGAAATCAGAACTTCTCTTTTAAATTTCATTCTGCACTGAAAGCTGTTCATATTGTTTGTTTGAATATAGTGAAATAAAATTTAAGTGATTTCCCTAACATCAAGAATCATCGTGATTAATAATCGTGATTACAATTTTGATCAAGATAATCGTGATTATCATTTTTTCCATAATCATGCAGCCCTACATTCACACCTACGGTCAATTTAGTGTCACCAGTTAACCTAACCTGCATGTCTTTGGACTGTAGGGGAAACCGGAGCACCCGGAGGAAACCCACGCGGACACGGGGAGCACATGCAAACTCCGCACAGAAAGGCCCTCGCCGGCCACGGGGCTCGAACCCGGACCTTCTTGCAGTGAGGCGACAGCGCTAACCGCTACACCACCGTGCCGCCCTTAGGAATAAATATTTTAATGGCAATTGTAACAAACTGAATGCGAGTAAACGCTTCCTTTGAGCAGCTCCATACTCCAAACAAATCATCCTTGTCTGTAACGATGTCTCTGTCTCGTGTCTTGCATAAAAGCTGAAGGATTGAATTTTTCGATGGTACTTTGCAGATGCTCTCAAAGATGAGAAGTCAATGCGTTTTCGTAATTTTACACCATTTTCTTTCAGACATTTGTATATCACGTGACAGAAATAGCTCGAATCTTAACCTGCTGAAGACACAGGACAATTCTTCGAAATTCAGCAGTACACCCCCCACACACACACACACAAATATTTACTCACAAAAAGACACAAGCACACAGAGACACACAAGTGAACACTAGCATCCGGAACGCAGCTGCAATATACAAGCTCTTGAGTTTAAATAACGTTGTACTTGACATACAGCATTACTGCATAAACATAAAAGCCCTGCTGACCTACATTTGGTGAAAGGTACAACAGCGCAAGCTAAGTGTCTACAAGAAACATGTGTCACACACAGGTCAGGCAGAACCGCTGTATTATCGTCAACGCTCACACACAATGCAGAACAGAGTACATTCATACACACAATCTACATTTCTCTTTTATGGGTTGCTCAGTGCTAACTGTAAGAGTTGAATCACCTCTCATTACGGGACTTGATGTCTTTACCAAAAGTCTCACTCTCTGATTGCACTGCTGTAGTCTGATAAATAATTAATCATCCTAATTAGTCATGCAGATGTACAGAGCACCAAAAGCCTTCTCTATCACACACATCACTCTATTTACTTGGGAAGAACTTGGGAAATGCACTACTAAAGATCTTCACCAGAAGTTTTAATTTCTTTAAAATGTTATCCCAAATCAGTAAAGGTAAACGCCATGGACATGAGACAAACATACTTCTGTGTTTTTGTTTTGTCCCACAAGCGCAATGACAAAATAGAAAAGACTGATAATACAAGACAACAAGAGACTTTTTTTTTTTTTGGATCATTTTAACCGATCTTTCTCTGTCGGTTCATACCCATGGTCAATAAGACACTGGCTTTTGTAATTTTCCTAACAGTAGGAGCTATTTAAAAGGTGTGTGTGGGTGTCAGATCAGAGAGACTATGAGGGCAATGTCAACACAGTAGCACGATATCAAAAGCGTACTAAAAGGTGAGGCAAGAACCACAAAAGGGTTGTAATGATCTAAGGTGCTTTCTCAACTGTTAGTGACATAGTAGACAATGACTGGTCAAATAAAAAAAAAAAATCCAAAGTATTTGGCAAGCTGTTGGACCAACATGTACACAAGCACAGCAAAAATCCTCCTCTGCATTGAACCCACCTGAAGCAGAGAACACACACATGCAAGCAATGAGCACACGCACGTACCCGGAGCAGTGGGCAGCTATGCTATAACAACCCAGGGAGCAGTTGGGGGTTAGGCGTCTTACTCAAATGCACTTCGGCTATGATACAGCGGGAGGAGAAAGTGCTGTTCATTCACTCAGCTGTCCTTAGATTTTTCCTGCCGGGCCTGGGAAGCGACCCGGCAACCCTTTGGGCCCAAGATTGCTTCTCTAACCTTCAGGCCATGGCTGCCCCCATCACTCTATAGGGGTGTTCACACGGCAACTTATACTCCGGTGTAGCACGGGGGCTGCCCCGGTAGAGCGTTCACACGGTACAAAGTTATACCGGTGTAGCCCCTGAAAGCTGCTTAAACCAGTGCAAATCTAACCCTGCTCGGGAGGTGGTTTAAGAAATTTACTCCGGAGTAAATGCTAGTTTGCGGGGCAGCACCGATATAAAATGGGACGTCGGAACGCTACAGGGGTAGACTCGCTATGCGTGAGGAGAGTTGATTACATACGGGCATTGCATAATTTGCATCCTGGTATTTTGCGCTTCCAAAATGGCGAATATCAACAACAACAGAACTGCGCGTCTTCCAGTGTTGCCAGATTGGGCGGTTTTAAGTGCATTTTGGCGGATTTGAACATACTTTGGGCTGGAAAACGTCAGCAGTATCTGGCAACCCTGGTGTCTTCATCCACGTTGTTTTCCCCGGCGCTTGGTGATGCCATGACAACCGGGAAAAGGAAGTACATTTTCACGCATGCGCGTATTTCATTTCCGCATTATTACTATCGTATAGCACGGTCGCAAAAACTGCCGTGTGAATGCAAGTGGGGCTGCACTGGTGCCAACACGTTTCTCTCTAGTAAGCAGGTTTGTGACGTGTGAACGCGCCACAAAATTTACACCGGTCTAAGATATATCGCAACAAAATACATCGGTGCAGCATCGATGCAAATATGTGCCGTGTGAACACCCCTTATGCCAAGCTTCAGTGCACCTTGGCATAGAGTCTACAAGTCTCTGGAACTCTACTGGAGAGGTGAATGCCTTTCTTGTAAAAAGATATTTCCTCATTTAGTGTTCTGATGGTGGTGAGTTCTGTCAAACACGGTGCTCCAAAATTTCCCATCAGTGTTCAACTGAGTCAAGATCTGGTGACTGCAAAGGTCATAGTGTATGATTTGCATACTTTTTCTACTAATCAAACCACTGAGTGGCCTTCATGCATGGGGCAGGGTCTTCCTGGAACAGATCACTCCCACTTGGAAAGAAATGTTTCATCGTGGTAGTGTAGTCTAAACGTGGCTAATATTCTTTTTCTCTTTCTTTCCTGCAGTGCAAGAGGAGCAAACCTGTCACACAGCATAAATAACTCTTGCATATGGTCATCCTTATATAATCCTGCTCCATCAGGAATGAGGAAGATCTCAACGATGGATCTCAAGGCAGGACTGCAGCCTGAAGAAATAAAGCAAAGAAAGAGAAATAGAATAACAAACCCAAATGAAGCACTTCCTCTTTTGCCCTACAGGCCACCAGAATTGGTAGTTAAGATCACACAGGATCAAAAAGAGGAATACAACAAAGCAATGTGACCTCACATCCTGGCAGGGCACGCCTGTCTGGCTTCTGTGCGTTAGTAAGAGAGAGAAAAGAGGATGTTTGAGAGTGGGTGAGAGCAGGAAGTAGGTCGGATGCAATTCATCCTTTCTAAGGAAAAAGCCCAAATATGGGCATGAAATAATTAACACAGGAAGGGCAGAAAAGCCTACATAAGGGTTGGGCAAAAGCAGGGGAATGTAGGAGCCAGATAATACTGGTCTTATATCTCGTATCTCTCACAGAGACACGTGCAGAAGAACATGCTGCACACAAACACACGGTGTAATGCAGGTGCACACATGTACATGCACACAAGACAAAAAGCAGGACGCTCAGGTTTGTTCAGTTTCCCTTCATCCCCAGTAACAGGCTTTCCCACTGACGGATGTTCACATCCGCTATGCCTACACAATGGCTGCACCGAAACTACTGCTGTTTTGTTATTTGGAAACAGAGTGTGCATTTTTTTTCCCTCCTCTGCTTCTTTCAGCAGAAGTGAAAACACAGCTCTCAGTCAAGAGCTCTCCTGCTCTGCACCTCAGATCACATTTTGTGTCATGCGCTTAGCCTCTCGCTCCTGCAGGAGAAAGACTTCACACTGAGCTCATCTCTCTAAGAACTACATTCCTGCAAGAGCAGGGGCCTTAGAGGGTAAAAGACCAAGCAGAGAAGAGGGTCGACTGCACACATACGACATCTAGCTTGTAGACATAGGCCACTTTAAAGAGCACATCTTGGGTAAATTCAGGAGCAAGATCAATGTAATTCTCCTATTTTATATTAAACTTTGGTCAAATATCTGTCACACTTTGCATTTTGAGCAATTTTTTTTTTACCTTGCGCAATACCAGAAAAATTCAGTTGAATTGGTCCGCCTCTGAAAAAAACTGGCATTTGGATTTCCCGGCAAACATCGATTTTCGTGACGTCACGTGCGGGACGCCTCCTTCTGAATCCTACGTCAGCGCTGGTTTGTTTATGAGAAAACGACCTGATGGTTTTCTGCAAATTTCTTCAACGTTATCGCGTAATTATTAAAATGGTTAACAGATGTATCGTAGGAGGGTGTAGCAACACCAATCTTGATGGGATTAGTACTCATCGTTTTCCAAAAGACCGGACAATGAGAGAGAAATGGGAGCGCTTGGTCTACACAGGCTGTGCACTGAAACTGTGCAAAGCTCGCGCAGCCTGCTGGTGCTTCCGCAGGTGACGTCACGAATCTGGCTCCAGACTCCCTTGGGATTTTTACAGATGCGTTTTGTTATTTTATTTTTTTCTGCTGTAGACAGATGGCCTTGTGCAAAATCACCCTTCTGGATGAGTGTGTAAAGGGACATACTTTCATATTTCAAAAAGCCGCAATTGGTCCAGGATATGCACTTTAAAATGCACACTTTAAGATGTTTACTTGGAGTAGCACCAAAAGCCTCATGCTCCAGATGAAAATAAACCCGGGATTCCTAGATTTAAAAAAAAAAAAGTAACAATAACATTTGCAAAGAATCTAACTGACTGAATAAGCTTAGTCATGTGGCCTTTCAGGGAGAAACAATATTAATTAATATTAAGATAATTATGTAAATATCAAAGATTACAAGTTTTATGGGTAGGACAAGAACAGCTTTTTCAGACACATTTTCAGCAAACACTGTTTTTAAGTATACACTCCATGATAAACATGGCATCGCAGAATGAAGAGATGACCGACATACTGACATCAAGTAACGACATAGCTCTGCTGAAACAGTACGGGTGGGTACAACACGCTGCTAAAACCTGATGTGAGGGACCCTCATACGTATCTCCGGAGTATATCATACAATTTCATATGAAAAATGTCAATTAAAAACAAGTGGAAAAAATATTTTGACGCAATTTTCCCCTCATCAACTGGATGTGTATCAGAAAAGAATGAGAGTCTGTGCTAACACAGGTAAATATTTGCAAAGCAGCTGAAATCATTAATGAGATCAATAATAATGTCGATGAAACCTGAAATGAAAAAAAAAAAAATCACCCAGCTCTCATTTTAATTAATTTTTTTTTTTATTTACTACATTTTAAATCAGGCTATTTTAACAGCTGCACAATGTGTGGTATTTTTAATAACTCCCCCAAACACTCCCAAGACTCTTCTCTTCTCTCTCTCTCAAACACACACACACACACACACCTGTTTGGCCATTATCTTACACCTCAATAAGCACACATTTTAATTACTGCATAATTTAATGACATATTTTAAAACGTGATTCATGGATTTATCAAGTTCTGCCAGTGTTCGAAATACCCGTCTGCAGTCTGCATTTTGCAGAATGATTTTCAAGACTGCAGAAGAAAAATTAAACAATCTGCAATTTTGCAGAATGAAAAAAATCAGGCTCGGGATTCAATGGTTCTCAATTTAGCAAACTAGCAGCGCTGTAAATAAACTGAAACCTGCGCCGCGCGAACCTGACGGCGTTTTCCAGGTCAAAGTTGAGCAATATTTACGTAATACCGACGAAAGGCGACGACAACCAAATAAGGGCAGTTGCCATTTTCCAATGTAAGATTTCGTCACGGGCGGCACGGTGGTGTAGTGGTTAGCGCTGTCACCTCACAGTAAGAAGATCCGGGTTCGAGCCCCGTGGCCAGCGAGGGCCTTTCTGTGCGGAGTTTGCATGTTCTCCCCGTGTCCGCGTGGGTTTCCTCCGGGTGCTCCGGTTTCCCCCACAGTCCAAAGACATGCAGGTTAGGTTAACTGGTGACTCTAAATTGACCGTAGGTGTGAATGTGAGTGTGAATGGTTGTCTGTGTCTATGTGTCAGCCCTGTGATGACCTGGCGACTTGTCCAGGGTGTACCCCGCCTTTCGCCCGTAATCAGCTGGGATAGGCTCCAGCTTGCCTGCGACCCTGTAGAACACGATAAAGCGGCTACAGATAATGAGATGAGATTTCGTCACTTTTAATACCCGCCGGGAGGACCCAACAACTACCTCGGCAGTGTTCGGCAGTTTCCGCCATGCATCTCCCAGAATTCAATGCGGCACAACAAACATGGCTCCCAAGAAGAGGATTGTTTCTTCGGGGCAAGAGGAGGCCTTCAACAAAGCCGTATGGCCCACGAAGACGGCAGATTGCATTCATCTGGTTCAGAAAGCGAAGGCTCTGACTAGTTCTTATGTTGCATACATATATAATCGGTAAATTGTATAGGTTTGTATATATTGTATTGTTGAATCATGCAAAATTATACTGATATTGTATCCCTTTTGAAGACAGCAACAGTATTTTACCTTTATTCATAGACACTTCTGAATATTTTGTTTTCTCATACCAAGCTACACTAATACATGTTTTGTGTACGTGTTTTTTTTTTTTTTTTACTAGTGCTGGCTTGCCTGTGGTGCAGACTAGCACAAAGTAAAACAGTTGCCCTGTAAGACAAAGCTCATAGGTTCAGTTCTGTAGCTCTCAGTAGTTCTGTAGCTCTCAGTTCTGCCATGATGAGTTTGTACCCAGTTCTGTGCGGTTAGTTTAGAGCAGTGAAGCCCCTGCAGTCTTTCTCAGTTCAGTTCATGACCTTGCACTTTAGAAGCCAGGCAAACACAATGAACCCAAACGTCTTTCCATTTGCCAGTTGGGTTTTATTCCTTAACGGCATCAATTCTCTGCATCGTCGTAAGATGTAACAAAGTGTAGAACTGAAACCTTGCTTTCAATTTAAAACTACAGGTTGCAGATGCAAACACTGAATGAAGTACATTTTGGGTAACAATCTATTGTTCAAGCTAGAAACTTAATCTTGACAAAATGTAACATGACGTGTAACATGAAAATGAATGTTTTGTTTCTTGAAGAACAGTTTTGTTCTATTTTTTTATTGTGGTGATCCCTTTATTAGTATGTTGTGTGGAAGGAGAATGTGTGGGTGTGATAACTAGTACATTTATGAATTAGTCGGTATACTTCAAGTTGTAGTAGCCCGTAGTGTCAGGGCGAGGGGGATGAAAGACCTGTGGAGGTATCATGGAATGATCACTTTGCTGCAGAGAAGGATCTGTGAAGACTGAAATTAAAAATAGAGTGAGGGAATAAAGAATTACAGTAATGCTATGAGCTGTAAAGCTAGATATGATGTAAATATAGGCATTATTAGGTTGAGAAGGGTGTACTATGGAGGCTTGTGTATTTGCAGAAAATATTTCCAAATTGCAGAACAAAATTGACATTCTGCAATATTGCAGAACACTGGGAAAAAAGTATTTCGACCACTGCCTGCTTAAACCTACATATTTAAAAAGAATCCAAAATCAGTGAATTTCTGTCTTTGTGCAAAAAGAACTACCGATGTAGGGGGGGTTTTTTTGTTTGTTTTTTAATATGTCAGGCTCGGTCTACAAAGCCAAACCAAGATAAATAGTGCACTCTGGTGGATATTAAGCATAATGCTCCTTGCCCCATAAATATCAATCGTTTGAATGTGAGTGAGGGCGGCACGGTGGTGTAGTGGTTAGCGCTGTTGCCTCACAGCAAGAAGGTCCGGGTTCGAGCCCCGTGGCCGGCGAGGGCCTTTCTGTGCGGAGTTTGCATGTTCTCCCCGTGTCCGCGTGGGTTTCCTCCGGGTGCTCCGGTTTCCCCCACAGTCCAAAGACATGCAGGTTAGGTTAACTGGTGACTCTAAATTGAGCGTAGGTGTGAATGTGAGTGTGAATGGTTGTCTGTGTCTATGTGTCAGCCCTGTGACGACCTGGCGACTTGTCCAGGGTGTACCCCACCTTTCACCCGTAGTCAGCTGGGACAGGCGCCAGCTTGCCTGCGACCCTGTAGAACAGGATAAAGCGGCTACAGATAATGAGATGAATGTGAGTGGCCTAAAAGCATATAATGTGGGCAGTTTGTCATATTTTCTTACTTTGGCCTAAATAATCAAACATGCAGATGCAAAATTTTTGTATAAAGTTTCAAATTTCTATTCACATTCCAAAATAGGCGGCACGGTGGTGTAGTGATTAGCGCTGTCACCTCACAGCAAGAAGGTCCTGGGTTCGAGCCCAGTGGCCGACGAGGGCCTTTCTGTGTGGAGTTTGCATGTTCTCCCCGTGTCCGCGTGGGTTTCCTCCGGGTGCTCCGGTTTCCCCCACAGTCCAAAGACATGCAGGTTAGGTTAACTGGTGACTCTAAATTGAGCGTAGGTGTGAATGTGAGTGTGAATGGTTGTCTGTGTCTATGTGTCAGCCCTGTGACGACCTGGCGACTTGTCCAGGGTGTACCCCACCTTTCACCCGTAGTCAGCTGGGACAGGCGCCAGCTTGCCTGCGACCCTGTAGAACAGGATAAAGCGGCTACAGATAATGAGATGAATGTGAGTGGCCTAAAAGCATATAATGTGGGCAGTTTGTCATATTTTCTTACTTTGGCCTAAATAATCAAACATGCAGATGCAAAATTTTTGTATAAAGTTTCAAATTTCTATTCACATTCCAAAATAGGCGGCACGGTGGTGTAGTGATTAGCGCTGTCACCTCACAGCAAGAAGGTCCTGGGTTCGAGCCCAGTGGCCGACGAGGGCCTTTCTGTGTGGAGTTTGCATGTTCTCCCCGTGTCCGCGTGGGTTTCCTCCGGGTGCTCCGGTTTCCCCCACAGTCCAAAGACATGCAGGTTAGGTTAACTGGTGACTCTAAATTGAGCGTAGGTGTGAATGTGAGTGTGAATGGTTGTCTGTGTCTATGTGTCAGCCCTGTGATGACCTGGCGACTTGTCCAGGGTGTACCCCGCCTTTCGCCCGTAGTCAGCTGGGATAGGCTCCAGCTCGCCTGCGACCCTGTACAGGATAAGCGGCTACAGATAATGGATGGATGGAATGGCATTCCAAAATATATAATGCCTTAATCACCCAAATATAGAAATTAAAGATTAGTGACACTATTTGTGAGTATTGTAATTTCTGGACTCTATATCTCACAGGAACTGGCTAGTCTAAATTATCCTCGTGTGTGTGAATGGTTGTTCGTCTCCGTGTTAGCCTTGTAACAGTTTGGTGACCTGCCCAGGGAGTACCCAAGATTCAAGATTAACTTTATTTTCTCACCCCACCTCTCACCTGACATCAGCTGGGATTGGCTCCAGCTTCTCTTGCGACCCTGACGGATAAGAGGTATAGATATTGGCTGGATGATTTCTCACAAGCGTTTAACACACAGCTGCCTGGTGCATAGATAATTATTCACTTACAAAGCTGGTGTGCCTGGCAGTGGCGTAACACACTTTCCAGATCTGTTTAGTCCTCCAAATATCCATATCTGTGCTCAGATTTAATTAAATATTAACCTGACCACTATGCCCCTGAAACATTGGAAAAAAACCAGCGGTAGAAATGGCAGCACTGTCAGCATGGCCTATGAATCCTCAAACTCATATCATTCCAGACATGTGCATGGGACTGTTTTTAATCCTGCTCGGGGGTTATTATTTTTGTTTGTACCTGCCCGTGATATTTTCTAATAAATTTAGTTGGCTCTATTTCACAAAATATAAACAAAATCAGTGGTTTATTTTAAACCACGACAACCACAAGCAGTCAGTTACTAAAAACCACGACATGTTCCTGAACATAAATGTGCACTTTATTTGAACTTCAGATCTGACAGCTCTCTCACACCCACATGAAAGCAAAATACTCGCGCGCGCGCGCCTTTCTAAACCAAGTCATTCGTCAGTTACTATACTGCTACATAAAACTACAGGTTTACTTTTAGTACTCATCTCATTATCTGTAGCCGCTTTATCCTGTTCTACAGGGTCGCAGGCAAGCTGGAGCCTATCCCAGCTGACTACGGGCGAAAGGCGGGGTACACCCTGGACAAGTCGCCAGGTCATCACAGGGCTGACACATAGACACAGACAACCATTCACACTCTCATTCACACCTACGCTCAATTTAGAGTCACCAGTTAACCTAACCTGCATGTCTTTGGACTGTGGGGGAAACCGGAGCACCCGGAGGAAACCCACGTGGACACGGGGAGAACATGCAAACTCCGCACAGAAAGGCCCTCGCTGGCCGCCGGGCTCGAACCCGGACCTTCGTGCTGTGAGGCGACAGCGCTAACCGCTACACCACCATGCCGCCCCTACTTTTAGTACTGATCACTTAATACAGGTGTTAACCAATATGAGAAAATGGTCCAATTGCCTGGATGTGGCTGGCCAGCTGGCCGTGATTGGCTAACAGTCATGTTCAGTTGTTTTCTTTCCAATTTTACCCTTAGAGGAAAGCTAGGAACAACTCATTTCCTTGACTTGATCTTACACATGCTTTTGATCCAGACAGACAGCAGAGAGAGAGAAAAAAAACCCTCCGAAGCCGTATTAAAGTCTGCAGGAAATCTTCCATGCAGAAAATCTCCAGTCTTCACACTAAATGACTCAAACCCAGACAGGTAGCATAGTGTCTTTATCTGGGTCGTTTCGAGCAAACATTGAAAAACAAGTCGCTTTCCGATATTGGTGCACTGTTATATTTTGTCCACTAAAGGGCAGCAATGTTCTGCATCAGATTGCACAAGTTCACAGCAGATAAAAAAAAAAGTCATGTTAGCTGGGATTTGACTTGAAGAACGAAATAATACAAATTAAAAAAGCACTACAAATTTGGCATTTTGAGTCAGCTTCTACAGCAACTGCACAAATCGGACACAGCAGTGAACGTTCCCATAGTAAACACGAGCAGTTAGGGATCTCTGGTGAAACTGTTTTTCACAGAACAACTGATTAACTTCGCTCACTCTTATCACAATAACTGCTAACCTTTAATAGTTTACAGTCAGTAAGGGAGGGGTATGCATCTTGGTGTACGCTCAACGACCCACTGTATGAAAATGACATTTAAAGCTGCCAACAATTCAATAAAATACTACTCAAGAGTCATTTTAATGCAATCCAGTGCAGTGCAAGCGATTCAGTTTTGTAATAAAAACGTGTTAGCTTTGTGGACTGAGAGGCCACAATTCCTCAACCGGGGCGATGAGTACAGAGGCCACATCTCCTTTACGAGGACTGAAAAACAGAGGCCACACCTCCTTCACAGCTTCTAGTCAACTATTAATTATTATGGTCTTGCCTTTGCTGAGATGAATACATACACATGATGCATCCTTCAAACATGTCCAGAGTAAGTACCTTGGGACAGATGTCCTTCTGAATGAGTCTGCACAGCACTGTCCAAAGAAGCCGCCTATTTAGGCAGCCAGCTACCAAATGGAAACACGAACTGTGACGATATTTTTGAAGTGTCCAAAGTAACAATAATGTGTCCTGAATATCTCAGTTTGTTTAAAGTAGATCAGGGAGCAGATTACGGGTGCGTGCCTACCAGGGCTTTGAACCGGTTCAAGGAACGAAAACCGGGAACTTTTTCTATTTCACATGGAACACAAACGAAACCAGAAGCTTTATTATTTTTTATGTTCCGGAACACAAACGCTTATTAAAAATAATGGTAACTGGTTAATACCGGTTTTTATTTCGTTCCTCAAAGTTTCCGTAGCCTACAAATAAAAAAGTCATTCTTCTCCTGCGCAAGTTTCTATGACCCGCTGGGGTTCACTTCCTGTGTGACGTTCGCTGACTGAATGGAGAGAGCGGGAGGGTGGACTACTATCACGTCTCCACATCTTAAATAAGAGGTGAATATTGCAGTCTATCGTTATTCAAAAACGTCAATTTCAAACACGATATCAATATATTTGTCCACGTTAATGAGAGGCTCGCGAACATTAAATGACGTTAACCTCTGTTAGCCTATCAATGCATAGGGCCTGACTAGCCTTTGGTAACACACTAAACGAATTATCTTTCATTTTTGGCACTTTTTCTGTTTGTGTAGATGGGAAGACGTACTGAGAATCCAAATCGCCAACATTTGAAATAATTGTTTTGAATTATTTCTTGTCTTATTTAATGAAGGTTGTAATAGAATTAGCCTACATTTGGCTTAAGCTGGATGAGACAGAGACATAATTTTATAGCCATTTGTTAAACAGCTGACAGGGAACGTAATTAACCGTTCCGGGAACGAAATTTTTTTGTTCTAACCGGTTCGGGAACGTCTATTTAATGGTGGAACCCAAAACCGGAAACGTTAAAATTCCGTTTCTGTTCAGAACGAACCAATAGGAAAAAAATTCTGGTTCAAAGCCCTGGTGCCTACTGATGAAGGATTCACAGTTTACACTGCATGCAGGTGTTCTCGCCCTCATACACAACAGATGTATACAACTGGACCGTAAGAACGGAATCAAGAAAATGCTCATTCACGGTCACTGGTAATGGTCAAGAATGAAGGAAAAAGATCTCCCAAGATTCTGAAAAGGATCTCCCAAACAGTTTCCTCTGCCCCAACGACAAAGCTTTACCACATTCCACTGAAACCAGTTCAACGCCCTGACCAGACTAAAAGATCAGCAGAGTCAGACTAAACCAACATGATGCAATCAGGTGAAGAATGACACAAAGTCTGGAAAATCCCTGTTTTTTTTTTTTCCTTGTTCAGCTAACTTGAGCACATAAATACATATGACTTTGGTGCTTGTTAAAGCGTTCAGATATAGTATCCAGGCTATATAAATGTGCTCTTTTTTTGTCTGACTAATCAGTTTTTATTGACACTTGCTAAAAGTAAGATGAGGAGAAGAAAAGACCCATGATGCCATTATTTCAAGATTTGTGATACGTTTGGATTTTGCATCCAATCCATGCCTTTTCCATACATCTTAACACAACTTGATGGTGAACGTGCTCTTGTCTGGAATTGCAGTGCTGCACTGAGAGCTCGTTTCCTTACAGGACTTCATTAATCTGTACTTAAACTGAAAACTGTTTAGCTTGGATGTCCAGTGCAGGGCGAGATGTTAAATTCATTTCATTTGCTCGGAAACAGAGAGAGGGGCCGCGGGGTTCGGGTTTACACGTTGCTAGGCAACGGGCAGGAAGCATCTCAGAGTTTGCTTATATAAGAGTGAAACGGCTGTACAGTAGAGAAACACTGCAAGATAACACGCATACAGTTTTCTGTCTGGATATAGTCTGTTGAAATGTCTTAAATAAGGGAATATCGAACAGAGAAGCCCGTTCAGTCCATTTATGAATTGCAGAACAAGACAAAACCCACACATATGAGACTCCAAACAAAGAGGTATATGTGGAAAGCCAATGAGTTTATTAACGCTGTCCTTTGTGCATTAGGAGCCAGCTGAAAGTGAAAATCAGATTTGCTGACACATTGTACAGCATGTGTAAGCAATAAACAATCAACAGGCTCACTGAATTGGAATAGTCTGAGCAAAGGAGCTTTGTTTTGGGAAACGGCACAAAATAGCATGTGTGGCACTGACCAAACCCTGCTACCCCAGACACAAACCCCAGGCAAATCGGGGTTTAAGGATTGCTAGGCAACAAAGCAGGAAACTCGTCGTGGAGACAAAGAGAAGGGAGGAGAGGGAGATAAAGATGGCTATCCCTTAAATTATAGAGGAGGAGAAGACGAAGAAGCGACATTTAAATCAATAGGTCACTCAAGACAGTGTGAAAAAAAAATAATGGGGGGGGAAGATTTTTAAAACAACAAACAGAATACAAATGGTCTGGATGGGAATCAGTAGGGTTTGTTTGTTTGTTTAAGATGTGTTCTAAACTGGACATATCATTCGTCAGGTCATGGACAAAGCAAGACCAAGATGACATTTGAAAACTAGGAAGAGGACCCTAAAATAAAGTTTAAAGGCTATGGATTGAGATTTGTGGTCTGAATAAATATCACAGTATGTATATATTTTTCCAGTGTCTACCAAGGAAACCTTGAGGGAAATATTTCAGAGATAACAGTAATCTGGTTCGCAAACTTTGGTCTTATTTCCAGTTCATTTTTTTCGCGGTGCGGTTTTCATCAAATCCTGCACTCTGATTGGCTGGCGAGCGGGTCCGTATCCTACGATACGGACCCCAGTTACAGACCTCTGGCGACTCGCTCATTCACAACAACAATAAACATAGTAGCAATTTTTGTCAATATTTATATAAGATTTATTTATAAGATTATCAAAAATCTTATAAATTTTTGCCAGCATTTCTCAGCATAATAGCATTAATTTTACAGCATGGATAGCGATAACGACAGTGTTCAC